>NW_027629476.1:0-12500 GCF_034508935.2 Berghia stephanieae | reverse complement strand
TAAAGGTCTCATCCCGCCCGACACAAACACAGGTCTCCTCTGAGAGGAACACACTCAAATGTTTACAAACCATATTATATATGTAAACAAAATAATACACTGCATAACAGAAATATCATTTACAGGACAAAAAATACCATCTCCCAATATATTTGACTGCTTCCCTCCCAGCCACGGTCAGGACAAAACCAAGTAATGTCATATTGCAAGACCAAGGCAGAAAGCGTGTGCGGCTATGTGGTCTAGTGGGTATGACACCCGCTTTCGGATGGGAAAGGTCCTGGGTTCGAGCCTCGCGCTCGGCGCATAGTTGAGTCCTTGGAAAAGGCTCTTTACTCACATTCTCTCACCGCACTCAGATGTAAAATGAGTACCTGGCCGTTGACAGCCTTGTCGTTGTCCGAAAAGTTGTAATATCGCCTAAGAGGGGCCTTGTCCCGTCCTACATGTTAAATGTTGCTGTTGACCAGGGACCCCCTTTTAAAGCGCTTTGAGCACATTTAGTTGATATTGCGCTATATAAAGCTCAATTTAGTTATTTAAAGCTCATGTTGGAATAAAGATATAGGGGGATAGAAGACACCGTAAGTGTTTCCTTGCCAACTAACAAAGCTAAGTAATCCTACTTCAAGACGAAAAAAATCCAACAGATATGGATGTGGGACAGAAGACACAGTAAGTGACCTCCTGCCAACTATTATTGGGAGGGCACATAAAGACCTCACACAGCTAGGCTTTAACCCTCTCATTACTAACTCTAGGAAAATCGTCACATTCGTTACGACACAACCAACCTTATTCTTATTCAAATTTATTTTGTATATCATTAAATTTAAAGAAAATGAACAGTGTGTTGTAGAACGTGCATTGCTAAAGAAATTATGTATGGCAAAAATTTTACTGCTATTATGTCAGAGTGATAATCTATTTTTGTGTTAGTTGGGTGTGAAGTTTTGGGGTAAAACCTGAAAATGGAGGGTAAGGAGAGTGTTAAAGTCCAATCTAGACCAGACGACGGTAGGAACACGGCGACAGTAAACAGTTACGGTACGGCCCGTGGGAACGAGCCTTAAAACAGGACTCAATGGACGGAGAGATCCAGTGACGTAGAGTGATAATTACGATCTTGCTTACTTTGTGGGCGGGCGGTCAGTAAAGAGAAGGAACAACAATGAACGAAAGAACTAGTAAATAAACAACAATAAAATGGTTATATAAAATGAATATAGAAATAAATGCCTTTTGTATTGTACGAGAGCTTATAATATACCATTTCATCAGATGTGCGTGTGTGTGTATATATATATATATATATATATATATATATATATATATATATATATATATATATATATATATATACATATATATCTATATATAATGGAATTATTACGTTGTTTCTTGTCGACAATGGCTATTAAAAAAGGGTCATACTGGACACCAAAACACAATCACACACACACACACAGACACACATACACACACACACACACACACACACACACACACACACACACGGGTGCGAGCGCACACTTTAGGAACAGCATATAACCCAACTAAGATAAAATTTCAACATTCCGTAAATTAATATGTATGTATATGGACATGAAAACGCAGTATCAATGTAAAAAATGCATCTCTCTTACCATTGCATCATTTTGTACCGTATTTAATCATAGAATTATATCAATATAATAATATGTAATTTCTTTAGCGACTTGCTCATGTACAAAGAAAATTGGAAACAAAAAACTTAAATTTGACCCACCTTCCCATACTCCGTAAGCCGTATCACCCAAAACCATCACATGATCAGCAAATTCATAATATTATTATTGTTATTATTACAGGGGATTCCCCTGTGACGTGTACACATGACTCACTAGGATCTCACTCAAACTTGGATTTATTATTCAAGTCTAAATCTAACACAATACTCGCTGGGGTCATGTTGGTTGTGCGCATGCGTCTCTCGACCTCTCCGCGAGGACGAGAGACGCATGCGCACAACCAACATGACGTTCTCTCTCTAATAACTTTTCCGCCGGTGACGTCACAGACTATGTGTGACGTCCAATCAAGGGGCGCTACTCTTCCGCTAATCTCATTCCCTATTATCACAATTCGCTAATCATGAGATGCTTACGTGATACGGCTTAGGTACTTGCGTCGTGAATTGCGAAAGGACTCTATAGTAACAGCATCATCATACTTTGAGTACCTACACTGCCGTTAAATTATTAAAGAACACAGTATGTGCTTTTAGGTTAACATTGCATATACTGTGTTTTTTTTATTTATTTTTTTTTTTTGGGTTGTTTTTTTTAAATAACGGCAGTTCACGTTTCATTAATGATTATTATTACGTTAAGAAGAAAATAAAAATCACATCATGAATTATATTTTCAGAAAATCATGAAAATGCCGAAAACGGCTGACATAGGAAATGCAGGGTTATTCTGTGAAAGAAAGAAAAAGAACCCATCGTATGCGTTAAACTCTTATTCAGAAAAATATAATAAAATAATTAAAAAAAAAAAAGCAAACAAAAGCAACAACAAAACAAAACAAAAAAAATTACCAAACACTTATTGACCGGAGTAATGTCTTAATCAAACTTAACTCATTCAATCCTAGAGAATTTCGCTACTTTTCAAAATTGGACAAAAGGTATTAAAAACGAGCATGATTTATAGATAGTATTACTCAACTGCCATTGACACGTAAAAACTAAAAACATTAGCTTTGATGCTTTGTCTCAGAAAAAAAATGTAATAAATAGGCATGGGGTAAAAGCAATCCGGGTATACCCGGATATATATATATATATATATATTATATATATATATATATATATATATATATATATATATATATATATATATATATATATATAATGATTGAAACAGAACGAAACACAATATTTTTGATGAAAAAAACGACAAAATATAAATTAAAATAAAATAGATATCACAACATAAAGTTAATAAAATAAACAACAAATTTTGTTTGTTTTCTTTGTTTTTAAGGGTTTTACGGCGCTTGCAACACATTTAGGTCATATCAGCGCCAGTAAAAATGGAGAATATGGGATAGTAAAAAGTTCTAGAATTATAATTAAATCACCCAAGAAAAGGTAAGACAAAGGGGAATGGTACAAATAGGGAATTGGTGTAGATACCAACATCACACTATCAAAGTACTTAATTTGAGATCACCTAAAAGTCTAATCCAGACACGAGCACAGGTCCCAACTAAGAGGAATACACTCAAATGTTTACCCTATAAATTCAGAACAACAAATATAATAATACATAACAGAGAGATGATTTACAAGGGAAAAAAAAATATCATCTCCCAAAAACAATAACTATGCATTTGACTGTTTCCCTCCCATCCAAGCACAATGGCCAGAGATCGGGCAAAATCAAGTAACCTCATTCCAAGACAAAGATAGAAAGCAAATTGGAAAACAGATATAAGGGAATAGAAGACGCAGTAAGTGCCACCCTGCCCACTAAGGAGGAAAAGGAAACCAACCCAGTCAATAAACTTAAATTGAAACGATAATTTTCTTTTTTTTTTTTTTTTTTAAAGTGTAAATGTTGCTGCTCGAAGCTCGAAGATATGCATAATAACGTGAAGTTGAATGGTTAACTACGCCACTACCACATCATCTCATTCACCTGTGGTGTTTCATTCATTCTGGTTTGTTGATAAAGGGGAAACCTGAAACGTTCATTTGATCTGTTTTTTTTTTTTTTAATTAAATTGAAGCTTACATTAAACTTCACGCTATTATTTCTACTTTTTAAAAAAAATCAAAGCTGGAAGAATCACTGTCACGCTGAATACATTATAACAATTTTCAAATTTGACCTCATTTTAAAATTGTCACAGATAAAAGTAGATATTGAAAGTTAACAGACAAAAAAGCATAATTTAATAAATTACCTCCCCACCCCCCACCCCCCCCCCCCCCCCAAAGAAAAAAAAACAAACCTAAAAAGAAAACAAAACACGGATCAGCTTGTGCGCAATTATAAAATGATCATGCTCTTTTAAACTATTGAGAAAAAAGCTTTCTTTTTTTTTAATGGTGAAGAAAAACATTGATAACAAGTAAGTAAATTATTAACACATTGGAAAATATATCGATTATCAGAAAATATGTTAATTGTCAGAAAATATGTTAATTGTCAGAAAATAGTTAAATCAGAAAATATGTTAACAACTCAGAAAATAATATATTAACAACTCAGAAAATATGCTAACAAAGCAAAAACATATCAACATAAGAACATAACTTTTTTTAAAATGTCAAACAAAACAGAGGCAGTTGTCGTATATTCCATCCTTGTGCCGCATATAAAACAAAACAGAGGAGCAACACTACAACATATTCCATATGTAAGGAGAAAAAAGTGTGAGAGAGAGAGAGAGAGAGAGAGAGAGAGAGAAGGAGAGAGAGAGAGAGAGAGAGATAGAGAGAGAGATTTATAGATAGAAAGAGACATAAATGATAAATAGATAGATAGATAGATAGATAGATATATAGATAGATAGATCGTAGATAAATAGATAGATAGATAGATAGATAGATAGATAGATAGATAGATAGATAGATAGATAGACAGATAAATAGATAAATATACAGATTAATAGCTCGACAGACAGACAGATAGATAGACAGATAGATAGATAGATAGATAGATAGATAGATAGATAGAGAGATAGATAGATATACAGATAGATAGATCAATAGATAGATAGATAGACAGAAAAATAGATTATTCATAACAATAGTAATGCCGGTACCTACATAATTTGCTCTTACACATTATTTATTGATAAACTTCCAAAATAAAAAAAAAAAAAAGAAAAACAACATAAAAGTACGTAGATAAATAAAATCAGATTTTGTATTATCATTACCTGCCTTATTGTTTGTTGCGAATATCAGCGATTCTGGAATTGGGGAAAAACAGACCTTAAAACAATAATAATAATAATAATAATAATAATAATAATAATAATAATAATAATAATAATAATAATAATAATAATAATAATAATAATAATAATTGTAATAATAATAATAATAATAATAATAATAATAATAATAATAATAATAATAATAATAATAATAATAATAATAATAATAATAATAATAATAATAATAATAATAATAAATGCTATGCTAAAGAATAGTTTGTGTTTGTTTTTTTTAAAAGAAAATATATAATTTTGTGGCCCACCGGAACAAAACGGTATTAATGTCGGAGAAGATTTAGATGCTGGGAATAGATGTGGTTCCCTTAAAAGGCCTGACCTAGTTTTCTTGACAACGACTCGGAGTTGTACAAACAGATTGTTTGTTTGTCTTTAAGGGTTTTACGGCACTTGCAACACATTTTTAACTAAGAGGAATACACTCAAATGCTTACATCATACATTCAAACAAATATTAATAATACACAACAGAGATTTTTTTTTTTTGTTTGTTTGTTGCTTTAGGTCTCTTCCAACACAATTGAGGTTATATGAGAGACCGCTGAAACAAAAAAACAAGCAATCTAACAAAAATAGTACAAATGTAAATCAAAATCATAACCTAAAGATATCATAAGCTAAATTATAAATAACCAAGAACAAACAGGCAGAAGATTTACAGAAAAAAAATATCCCCTGTCAAAAATACAATCACAAACCAAAGAAGCAGGATAGGCTAGTAAAGAGAAGAAGAAACGACATCACTATCGGATCGTACACCCATGCGAACATCATAGGTATATGATTCAAGGGTGATGCTCCCATCCAACCACCCGCTACACAACAGAGAGATGATTTACAAGGGGGGGGGGGGGGGGGGGATATCATCTCCCAAAACAATATTTATGCATTTGACTGTTTCCCTCCCAACCAAGGACTCCGGCCAGGTCCAGGACAAAACCAAGTAATAATATTCCAAGACAAAGACAGAAAGCAAATTGGAAAACAGCTATAGATAGTTTGCACTTGGCTAAGAAGCTCACAACATTGCCATCCGGAAGTATAACGGACCAACACATAAAACTATGTGTAACCATGAACATTTATACTCTGGTTAATCCAGTTTTGTGAGAATTACTCATAAAAGCGGATGGCAAAAAAAAAAAAACAAAAAAAAAAAAACAAAACAAAACAAAACAAAACAATAACAACAAAGACGTGAGTGACGTCAACTTCATTCTATCTATAAGGGGATAGACCAAAGACACAGTAAGTGCCACCCTGCCGCGATGGGAAGTCAGGAACCCCACCCAGCAGACAAACAGTGCAGTGAATGCTAGCCAGGGTAAGCAGCAGAATGTCGTCATTGAGAACACGGTCTTCAGTATTCTCAACTGGACTCTATGTGTCCACAATACCGTTGGACTTACTTCCATTGGCCGGGTAGAGAATGGAAGTTAAGGTCAGAGTTTACGAATTTCTGACCTTCTTTTTAATTTTTTTTTTTTAAACTATCGGAACTAACTATCGGGAATACGCTTCAACAGTCGTAACATCACTTCCCTAGGAATGACGCATGGTAACTTAGTAACTGGCTCTAAACTATCGGAACAATGGCGGACGCCCTTATGAAATATTTCTCCGACGAGCATAAAAGCATATCCAGAGGGAGAAAAAAATTATAAATCTGATCATGTTTTGACTTTTACACATTCTGATCAAAAGACATGTGAAAAGTTCTAGCCAGCATGAATAATAAAAAGTACCTATTTTCTCTGGTTAGGACCACGATGGCCGCCGTTGCTGGGCGACGGGACATCAGACTATTGAATCCAATTGTGGATAAACATATAAAAAAAGTGATCAGAAAATGTTAGAATAACCAAGAATGTTTGTCACTTTGAAAAACTATGTCAATGGGAGTGATCTTTCACTCCCCCCCCCCACCCCCCCCCCCCCCCCCCCCCCCCCCCCCACCCCCCGACATAATTGCCGATTAGAGTCGGTGAGTCACAAATGAAAACAAAAATTTCAAAGGATTTGTCAACGAAACGAAACGAAATACAACATAAAAATCATATTATACAATAAGGATGGTTTGCGATGTAGATATCTATGTTCTAATGATGGAGTAACATACACAAATTCATAACATTTAAAATGCAAGAATGCTTTCATTTCAATCATAATATAATATAATATAATATAATATGATATAATATAATATATCCGATATTCGATCAATTTTATATAGCCTATTGACTTGGGTAAAATGCGATTGGAAACATCAACAACAAAAAAACAAAAATATATTTTTAAAAAACAAGCAAACTTAAGATACTCGAGTTTTATTGACTAAGAAACAAGTGCTGTTTTCAAAACGAAAACAATTAATCATAAAGGCCAACATAATTCAACTTTGTACAAAACTACCCTATACTCTATAAAAACCCATATTTTAAAATTTTGCCAGCAAACTCCTCCTTCAAATATCGATCGATTTAAATGACCCTCATCTTGGAGAGAGAAAAAAACAACTCTCAAACCTGGGACTGCGCGAAGTCCCAGGTTTGAGAGTTTTTTTTGGGGGGGGGGGGGGTTTTCCCAAGATGAGGGTCATTTAAATCGATCGATATTTGAAGGACGAGTATTCTGGCCAAATTTTAAAATATGGGTTGTTTTTTTTCTAGAGTACGGCAGAATAATATTTGGAGTTATCTGCATTAATCATAGTGTGTTAACAATGAAAGATCACGCTTGCACTGTAGATAAAATATATGACAAGGTGGGGGAAAGGGGGGGGGGGGTGTCGAAGGTCAGTAAACCGGTCCCTTCGTTATATTATTTTAATAATAATAAAATTTAGATTACAACAGTTTATCAGCAACACTAGACTTGAGAATTTATATAGCGCAAAAAATACTGAACGTGTAAAAGGAGCTTCACAAAGGGGTCTTTTTTTTTTTTTTGTTTGTTTGTTGCTTTAGGTCTCTTCCAACACAATTGAGGTTATATGAGAGACCGCTGAAACAAAAAAAAAACAAGCAATCTAACAAAAATAGTACAAATGTCAATCAAAAGCATAACCTAAAGATATCATAAGCTAAATTATAAATAACCAAGAACAAACAGGCAGAAGATTTACAGGAAAAAAAAATAATCCCTGTCAAAAATACAATCACAAACCAAAGAAGCAGGATAGGCTAGTAAAGAGAAGAAGAAAACGACATCACATTCGGATCGTACACCCATGCGAACATCATAGGTATATAATTCAAGGGTGATGTTCCCATCCAACCACCCGCACAAAGGGGTCGATCCCCTAGCCAATATCTATATGATACTATATGATAGCTTTTGTACCCTTAACTCTCTCCCCACCATCCATTTTCAGAATTTTACCCGCAACTTCAAACTCACCCAACACAAAAATAGATGTTTCAAACAGTATAATAACGAGTATAGATAGTTCGAAGATGACGTCACTCAGGTCTTTGTTATTGTTTTTTGCCATCCGCGTTTATGAGTAATGCTCACTGAACTGTATTAACCCGACTATAAACGTTCATGGATACACACACTTTTGTGTGTTGGTCCGTTATACTTCCGGATGGCAATGTTATGAGCTTCTTAGCGAAGCGCATACTATCTATATTCTATATTTTGTTCAGAAAAATGAGCTCTGCAACAGATTGGTAGTTTTTATGACTATAACTATAGTTATGAAAATGAAATCAGAATTAGAAAGTTGTTGGTTGCATCGTAACGAATGTGACGACTTTCCTATGGGTGGTAAGGAGAGGGTTAAATTCTGCAAATAGTTTTGCTAACAGCTAGAACAAAAGCCATAGAATAAGAAATGCGATTATTTTTCACCTTCCTTTTAATAATATGTGGTCAAGTTTTACTAACTATCTACATTGTATTCTTTTGTTAAAGATCAAAACTTCTAGAACGAAATCCAAAGGCATGTTTATCTTGGGATGAAGCACGGCTGAGTTCCGACTGAACTTGATCTTGAAGCCTGCAAGACATGACTTCGTGCTTAATATTTAAATGTCATGGAAGGCTGTGTGTGTGTGTGTGTGTGTGTGTGTGTGTGTGTGTGTGTGTTTAAGGGTTTTACTGCGTTTGCAACAACACATTTAGGCCATATCAGTGCCAGTAAAAAGGAAGAAAATGGGTTGGTAAAAAGTTCTAGAATTACAATCAAAGCAGCCAAATAAAAAACCGGTAAGACAAAGGGGAATTGGTTGAGATTGGAAACAAACGGACGCTTCCTAAAAAATACATAGAGGCTTTTTTTTTGTTTGTTTGTTTGTTGCTTTAGGTCTCTTCCAACACAATTGAGGTTATATGAGAGACCGCTGAAACAAAAAAACAAGCAATCTAACAAAAATAGTACAAATGTAAATCAAAATCATAACCTAAAGATATCATAAGCTAAATTATAAATAACCAAGAACAAACAGACAGAAGATTTACAGAGAAAAAAATATCCCCTGTCAAAAATACAATCACAAACCAAAGAAGCAGGATAGGCTAGTAAAGAGAAGAAGAAACGACATCACTATCGGATCGTACACCCATGCGAACATCATAGGTATATGATTCAAGGGTGATGCTCCCATCCAACCACCCGCACATAGAGGCTTTGCTTTCTTCAGATATAATATAGCTGTTTAGATAAGAAGCTTAACGTAAACAGAACATTGCCTTTGCTTATCATCTTAAATGCTGTAACAGTTTTATTGTTTTTGTTTTTAAGGGTTTTATGGCGCTTGCAACACATTTAGGTTATATCAGCGCCAGTAAAAAGGAAGAAAATGGGATAGTCGAAAGTTCTAGAATTACAATTAAAGCACCCAAGAGAGAGTAAGACAAAGGGGAATTGGGAACAAATAGGGATCAGATGTAGATTCCAAGAGCATACCATTAATGTACTTAGCTTGAGATCACCTATAAGTCTCATCCGGACACAAGCACAAAATCCAACAAGGAGGAATATACTCAGATGCTTACATTATACATTAAAAATAAATATAATAATACATAACAGAGAGATGATTTACAAGGAAAAAAAATATCATCTCCCAAAACTATAACTATACATTCGACTGTTTCCCTCCCAGCCAAGGAACTCCGGCAAGGATCAGGACAAAACTAAGTAATCTCATTCCAAGACAATGACAGGAAACAATTGGGAAACGGGTATGGGGGGGATAGAAGACACAGCATGTACCTCCCTGCCCACTATGGGAGGTCAGGATCCCCACCCAGGGGGGAATTGGTTGAGATTGGAAACAAACGGACGCTTCCTTAAAAATACATAGAGGCTTTGCTTTTTCAGATATAATATAGCTGTTTAGATAAGAAGCTGAACGTAAGCAGAACATTGCCTTTGCTTGTTATCTGAAATGCTGTAACAGTTTTGCTTTCAACTTTAAAAACAAACATATAATTAGTTAGTTTTTAGTTTGTTTTTAAGTGTTTTACGGCACTTGCAACGCATTTAGGTTATATCAGTGCCAGTAAAAAGGAAGAAAATGGGATAGTAAAAAGTTCTAGAATTACAATTAAAGTATCCAAGAAAAAGTAAGACAAAGGGGAACTGGGAACAAATAGGGATCAGATGTAGATTCCAAGAGCACACCACCAATGTACTTAGTTTGAGATCACCAATAAGTCTCATCTGGATACAAGCACTGCCCCCCACTAAGAGGAATACATTCAAATGCTTACATTATAAATTATAACAAATATAATAATACATAACAGAGAGATGATTTACAAGGAAAAAAAGATCATCTTCCAAAACAATAACTATGCATTTGACTGTTTCCCTCCCAGCCAGGACCCCGACCAGGGCCAGGACAGAACCAAGCAATCTCATTCCAAGACAAAGACAGAAAACAACTGGAAAACAGATAAGAGGGGATATAAGACACAGCAAGTACCTCCCTGCCCGCAATGGGAGGTAGGAACCCCACCCAGACAAACATATAAAGGACAAGGAAAATAAATGGACTGTAAATATAAAAGACACAATATATATCATCAGGTTGCGCGGGTTCCTAAACGGAGAATTAAATTGAGGATATCGAATGTAAAATTATTAATAGAACAAACAACAATGTTAACAGAAACTTACTTTAACACAGTAAATAATGCTCACAATAATTGTGTTCATGTATGACATAAAAGAATAGGCAATGTTTATTCATACAGCATTACTAACTGATGGGTAGGGGTGTTTTTCAACCCTACGTCACCATTGCCCACAATATACTCGTATCGACGTGCACTTATTTGAAGGTCTGATAACCCAATTCCTTATGGGCTCATTGTTGTAATGGGAATCTCCAAAAAAAATATATTATAATAATGACGCCAAATATTGTCCATTACAACAATGTTAAAAACTAGGCCCATAAGTGAGTTCGGATATCAGACCTGCATACATGTATAAGCCGACTCGTACTTATTATTCTATACGTTTCTCGAAGGAAAGACAAGTGTAAAGGGTGACGTTTATAACCGACTGGTAAAAGTAACGTTTGGTGAACTCGCCCAGCCCAGCCCAGCCCAGCACAGCTGCCCAGGTTTTACGTTTGTTTTTGTGTGCAATAAAAAAAACCCCCCAAAAAACCTAACGATTAAAAATATACACACTTCCGTGGATACGGACTTCCGTCGTTTCTCAGTCAATGAATGTGTAAATGTTATCATTTTAATGTCAGTATTCGTTAACAAAAGTTATATTGTTTATTTGACAGACATGTTTATTTCAGTCAATGAAAGTGTAAATGTTATCCTTTTAATGTCAGTATTCGTTAACAAAAGTTATATTGTTTATTTGACAGACATGTTTATTTCAGTCAATGAAAGTGTAAATGTTATCCTTTTAATGTCAGTATTCGTTAACAAAAGTTATATTGATTATTTGACAGACATGTTTATTTCAGTCAATGAAAGTGTAAATGTTATCCTTTTAATGTCAGTATTCGTTAACAAAAGTTATATTGTTTATTTGACAGACATGTTTATTTCAGTCAATGAAAGTGTAAATGTTATCCTTTTAATGTCAGTATTCGTTTTGTTTTTTTTATTGTTTTGTTTTTTAAGGGTTTTACTGCGCTTGCAACACATTTAAGTCATATCAGTGCCAGTAAAAAGGAAGAAAATTGGATAGGAAAGACAACTGATGTATAATTAAAAGGGCTTGAAGAAAAAGTAAGACAAAGGGGAATCGGTTCAAATAGGGAATAGATTTAGATTCCAAGTGCGCACAATCAAAGTACTTAGTTTGAGATAACCTAAAAGTCTCACCAAGACACCAGCATAGGTCCCCACTAAGAGGAATACACTCAAATGTTTACAAATCATGATTTAAAAAAATAACAGTAGGTACATAACAGAGAGATGGAAAAAAATATCATCTCCTAAAACTATAACTATACATTTGACATTTTTTTCACAGCAAAGGACCCGGCCAGGGTCAGGACAAA
>NW_027629475.1:15000-16364 GCF_034508935.2 Berghia stephanieae | reverse complement strand
AAACAGTCGAATGTATAGTTGTAGTTTTGGGAGATATTATTTTTCCTTGTAAATCATCTCTCTGATATGTACTGTTATTTTGTTAACATATGATTTGTAAACATTTCAGTGTATTCCTCTTAGAAGGATCTTGTGCTGATGTCTTGAAGAGACTTAGGTGATCTCAAACTAAGCTCATGGAATCTACATCTGTTTCCTATTTGAACCCTTTCACCTATGTCTTACTTTTTCTTCAAGTACTTTTAATTGTACATCTAGAATGTTTTTCCTATCCGGTTTTCTGCCTTTTTTACCGGCGCTGATATGACCTAAATGTGTTGCGAGCTCCGTAAAACACTTAAAAACATAAATAAAACAAGCCTTCCAGGACCGCACGGCTCCGAAGAACTGCAAGTAAAAAGCTCTTTTTATACATTTTTTTTTTCAGATAAACATACAAGACGTGATTTCCTTGAATCCAGAGAGACAAAATCTAAAAGGAATCCTCAAAACCAAGAACAGCCTTCAGTCTCCGGCAGGCACACCCGACAGAGAGACCAACAACAATCTTGGCCACACCAACGTCAGCGCTCTTGACAAATTCAGGCTGGCCACAGCGCGTGCAGTCTCCTTCAACAAGACGCACATCAAGGTGAGACGTTTGTTTCCTTCCTATCTCTTAGTCTCATAAAAAATAAATAAATAAATTGAACTTTTATATAGCGCAATATCCACTGAAAGTGCTCAAAGCGCTTTACAAGGGGTCCTTGGTCAACAGCAACACTTGATATGTAGGACGAGACATGACGCCTTTTAGGCGATATTTGCATTTTCTTTCTGGACAGAGACAACGCTATTAACGGCCATGTACTCATTTTACACATGTGTACGGCGTGATAATGTGAGTAAAGAGCCTTTTCCAAGGACTCAACTATGCGCCGAGCGAGGCTGGAACCCAGGACCTTCCGATCCGAAAGCGAGTGTCATACCACTAGACCACATAGCCGCATTAGTCTCACTAGTAGGGGGAAATAAGGCTAAAACCGTGCAAATTTGGGTTGGAAGCAGCATGACAATTTGCATACAGGTTACCAAGAACCATTAAAAAACCCGTCTGCTATAGAACCACTCTGGAAATCAATCATAACGTTTCGGTTTAAGGCAATTAAATTTTCCCTATTGCAGCTATATTAAACAAGGGAAATAACTGCGTAAATATATATATATATATATATTATATATATATATATATATATATATATATATATATATATATATATATATAAATATATATATATATCCTCATATTCATTGTATTAGAGGAAATTGGGCTGAAACCGTGCACATTGGGATTGAAAGCATGAAAATTGGGCAGCAAGGAAAAT
>NW_027629475.1:5000-10000 GCF_034508935.2 Berghia stephanieae | reverse complement strand
GCGCCTGTTATGCTATAATAATATTACAATTTTATTTCGGACAGAGGTAACGCTGTTAACGGCCACGTAAGCACTTATGTTGGTAACAACAAGATATGAAGTGAGTAGAAAAGTGCCAGAAGACAATAGAGAATAAAAATTTTTTTCGCGGCGGTGGTGGGGTTTGAACCTGCGACCTTATTGGTACGACAACTCCGCCTGGCAGGTGAGAGAGTGGCTCTACCGTGTGAGCTGTCCACGAACACAAAAAATATTCGTTTCAAACCCAAAGTCATTTCTAGATCCCTCTCTCACCCACTTCTTGAGACCGCCGATTCGTTCACCACCATCGCGAAGTAATTTTGACCAGCACTTAAGCTTAATAGCCAATATTCTCATCACAAACATATAACATAGAAACGATTGAGACATTGAGTATGCTCCGGTGTATGGGGTGAATTTTTAATTCAGAAAAGTGAGTGGAGCAGGCACTTATGTTGGTAACAACAAGATATGAAGTGAGTAGAAAAGTGCCAGAAGACAATAGAGAATAAAAATTTTTTTCGCGGCGGTGGTGGGGTTTGAACCTGCGACCTTATTGGTACGACAACTCCGCCTGGCAGGTGAGAGAGTGGCTCTACCGTGTGAGCTGTCCACGAACACAAAAAATATTCGTTTCAAACCCAAAGTCATTTCTAGATCCCTCTCTCACCCACTTCTTGAGACCGCCGATTCGTTCACCACCATCGCGAAGTAATTTTGACCAGCACTTAAGCTTAATAGCCAATATTCTCATCACAAACATATAACATAGAAACGATTGAGACATTGAGTATGCTCCGGTGTATGGGGTGAATTTTTAATTCAGAAAAAGTGAGTGGAGCAGGCACTTATGTTGGTAACAACAAGATATGAAGTGAGTAGAAAAGTGCCAGAAGACAATAGAGAATAAAAATAACCAATACCAATACCAATAAGGTCGCAGGTTCAAACCCCACCACCGCCGCGAAAAAAATTTTTATTCTCTATTGTCTTCTGGCACTTTTCTACTCACTTCATATCTTGTTGTTACCAACATAAGTGCCTGCTCCACTCACTTTTTCTGAATTAAAAATTCACCCCATACACCGGAGCATACTCAATGTCTCAATCGTTTCTATGTTATATGTTTGTGATGAGAATATTGGCTATTAAGCTTAAGTGCTGGTCAAAATTACTTCGCGATGGTGTGAACGAATCGGCGGTCTCAAGAAGTGGGTGAGAGAGGGATCTAGAAATGACTTTGGGTTTGAAACGAATATTTTTTGTGTTCGTGGACAGCTCACACGGTAGAGCCACTCTCTCACCTGCCAGGCGGAGTTGTCGTACCAATAAGGTCGCAGGTTCAAACCCCACCACCGCCGCGAAAAAAATTTTTATTCTCTATTGTCTTCTGGCACTTTTCTACTCACTTCATATCTTGTTGTTACCAACATAAGTGCCTGCTCCACTCACTTTTTCTGAATTAAAAATTCACCCCATACACCGGAGCATACTCAATGTCTCAATCGTTTCTATGTTATATGTTTGTGATGAGAATATTGGCTATTAAGCTTAAGTGCTGGTCAAAATTACTTCGCGATGGTGGTGAACGAATCGGCGGTCTCAAGAAGTGGGTGAGAGAGGGATCTAGAAATGACTTTGGGTTTGAAACGAATATTTTTTGTGTTCGTGGACAGCTCACACGGTAGAGCCACTCTCTCACCTGCCAGGCGGAGTTGTCGTACCAATAAGGTCGCAGGTTCAAACCCCACCACCGCCGCGAAAAAAATTTTTATTCTCTATTGTCTTCTGGCACTTTTCTACTCACTTCATATCTTGTTGTTACCAACATAAGTGCCTGCTCCACTCACTTTTTCTGAATTAAAAATTCACCCCATACACCGGAGCATACTCAATGTCTCAATCGTTTCTATGTTATATGTTTGTGATGAGAATATTGGCTATTAAGCTTAAGTGCTGGTCAAAATTACTTCGCGATGGTGGTGAACGAATCGGCGGTCTCAAGAAGTGGGTGAGAGAGGGATCTAGAAATGACTTTGGGTTTGAAACGAATATTTTTTGTGTTCGTGGACAGCTCACACGGTAGAGCCACTCTCTCACCTGCCAGGCGGAGTTGTCGTACCAATAAGGTCGCAGGTTCAAACCCCACCACCGCCGCGAAAAAAATTTTTATTCTCTATTGTCTTCTGGCACTTTTCTACTCACTTCATATCTTGTTGTTAACGGCCACGTACTCATTTTCGACGTGGGTGCGATTAAAGAATGTGAGTAAATAGCTTTTTGTAAAAAAAAAAATTCAAAAGACTTAACTATGCTCCGCTCAGAGCGGAACCCGAACCCTGGACCTAACGGTCTGAAGGCTGGTGCCATATCACTGGACCATATAGCCGCACAATAGGCTTCTGCAGTCGTGACGTCACTTTCCTCGTAATGGCGCATAGTAACTTAGTAACTGGTTCTAAACTGTCGGAACAACGATGAACACCCTTATGAAATACGTATCCGACGAGCATAAAAGTGTATCCAGAGGAGAAAAACATTATAAATCTGATCGATCATGTTTTGACTTTTACGTATTCTGATCACAAGACATATGAAAAGTTCTAGCCAGCATGAAGAATAAAAAGTACAGTTTTTCTTTGTTCAGAACCACGATGGCCGCCGTTGTTGGGCGACCTGACATCAGACTATTGAATCCAATTACTGTGACGTTAGTTGTAATAATAATATAGTCTTTTAAACTTGAACGAGAAAACAAAATGACTCAAATTGAAATCCAAATGTCACGAGTAAAGGAGTAATTTGTCTCGTCGGGATTACAGGAAATAATTTTGTCTCCAAACGGTTTTATTTATGGATTAAAAAAAAGGTACCCAAAAGAAGTTTTAAGCCTTGATCTTTTATATAATATATTTTTAAAAAAGAAAACGAGCTTTTTCATAGCTTAATATCCACTAAATGTGCTCAAAGCGCTTTACAAAGGGTCCCTGATCAACAGCAACACGTAACATGTGGAACGGAACATGACGCCTGTTGGGCGATCTTACAATTTTTATTCCGACACGGACAAAGCTATTAACGGGAATATCCACTGCACGTGCTCAAAGCCCTTTACAGGTTCTCCCAAGCCAACAGCAAAACTTAACATGTAGGACAAAACATGATGCCTGTTAGGATTCTGTTAAGCGATATTACAATTTGTTTTCAACAGATACAACGCTGTTAACGGCCAGGTACTCATTTTACACTTGAGTACGGTGAGAGAATGTGATAAAAGAGCCTTTTCCGTTATGTCGTCTAGTAGTTTGACACTCGCTTTCGGATCAGAAGGTCCCGGGTTCGAGCCTAGCTCGACGTATAGTTGATTCCTTGGATAAGGCTCTTTACTAACATTTTCTCACCGTACTCGGGTTTAAAATGAGTTCCTAGCCGTTAACAGCGTTGTCTCTGTCCGAAAAAAAAAATATTGCCTTAACAAGCGTCTTGTCACGTCCTACATGTTAAGTATTGCTGTTGGCCAGGGACCCATTGTAAAGTGGAAATTGCGCAATATAACAGCTCAAAGCTCAAGGTTAACTCACTCAGTCCTAGAGATTTTTGCTACTTTTCAAAATTGAAAAAAAAATGTATTAAAAATGAGCATGTGCATAGATAGTTATATTCAACTATCATTAACATGTAAAAACTAAAAACATTAGCTTTGATACTACGCCTATAATTTGTCTCAGGAAAATGTAATAAATAGGCATGGAGTAAAAGTATCCCGGGTAAATTACGGATATATTCGGTGTTGGGGTTGAGTGGGTTAAAGAGTCTTTTCCAACTGTAATGTTAAAATGGTCAGAACTATAAGGATGTTAGTGTTAGTGTTTGTCACGTTTGCAAATAATGCCTATTTTCTTCAATAAACCATAAATGTGGGGGGGGGGGGGAATCCCGATAGCTCAGTTGGTAGAGAACTCGCTTAACACACAAAGTCCCAGAGGTTTGTTTTTTGTGGTTTTTTTTTTTTTTTTTGCCAAGATGAGGGTCATTTAAATTGATCGATATTTGAAGGACGAGTTTTCTAGTCAAATAATTTTAAAATATGGGTTTTTCCAGAGTACGGCAGTAATGTTATTGTCCGCTACACGTCTTAGAAACCGGGGTAAACTCCAGCTACGTTGGACGTATGGCTCTGAGGACTGCTTTTTATATATACAATAAATTGACACGTTTCCTTTTTTTTAAATCTCATTAATCAATTTTTGACATCTAAATATCTAATTACGACATAATAATCTTTTAAGAAAGTGAGTCAAAATATTTTCGTTTCGTTCGTTTTTGTTTTTTTTTTTTTTTTTTTTTTTTTTTTTGTTTTATTTTTTTTTTTTTGGTTTTTATTTGGGTTTTTTTTCTTGGTATGTTATTTATTTTTTGTTTTATTTTGGTTTGTTTTGTTTTGTTTTGTATTTTTGTGGGGTTTTTTTTTTTTTGTTGTGGTTTTTTCTGTGGGGGGGGGGGGGGGGGGGGGGGGGGGGCGGAGGACCCAATTGTTCAGTGGAAGAGACCACATCTCGCAGACAAAGTAAGGGAATTGCATATCATCCTTGGTGTAGCTGATTTTTTTTTTTTGTCGCATTCCTCTGTTTACCCAGCACTGATTGGGTAGTCGTGTCTGTTCTTATGTGGCGGAAAGTACTTTGCGATACACTATCGGTTAATTGAAGGGGTAGCGATCAATTACCACTGTCTGTTTAACGCTACAGAAACTGGTGTAAACTCCAGCGGCAGTCTAATTTGTTAAGATTTGCTGGAAGTATAACGGATCAATACACAAAACTCTGTGTAACCATGAACTTTTATAGTCTGATTAATACAGTTTAATGAAAATTACTCATAAATGTGGATGGCAAAAAATAATGACAAAGACCCGAGTGACGTCAACAACATTCTATCTATATAATGATACCGGCATTAAAACTCGGCGCATAAATCAT
>NW_027629474.1:12500-16360 GCF_034508935.2 Berghia stephanieae | reverse complement strand
TTTAACGGTACTTGTCTGCGGGTAAAGGGGTAAATGAAGTGGAACCAACGCCTGTCGTAAACAGATTGGGGGGCTTTGATTCATTGAGTTACGATCGCTGACTTAACAAGGAATATTTACTGGCAATGTTTACATTGCGTTGGGAATACACGAGTTCCAAGCGTTCAGTGAGTTCCAGTGGTAGTGGTCGTAATGGGAGAAAAGAAATAGTAGTAGTAGTTGTAGTAGTAGTAGTAGTAGTAGTAGAAAGTAGTAGTATAGTAGTAGTAGTAGTAGTAGTAGTAGTAGTAGTAGTAGTGTAGTAGTAGTAGTTAGTTGTAGTAGTAGTAGTAGTAGTAGTAGTAGTAGTAGTAGTAGTAGTAGTAGTATGTAGTAGTAAATAGTAGTAGTAGTAGTAGTAGTAGTAGTAGTAGTAGTAGTAGTAGTAGTAGTAGTAAAAAGAGAAGGAAGAGAAGGAGGAGTAGGTGGTGGTTGTGGACATCTTGTCACTTACTTACTTCATTTATTTAATAATCTTATGTCTGTTTTACAACAAAGAATATATTTGCCGCTTAAATGCGACAGTTATCTCATACAAAAAAGAAAGAAAGAAAAAAAGTTAAATAGAGGAAAAAGCGAAATTGAAACAATATGAAGAAGTCATTCAGACGGATTATGGTAGGGGAAACTACTCATTTAATAACTCAATATCACTAGACAATATCTCAGTGCTCTCCCTTGACATAAAAAAATTGGGACGTTAGAATGATACCAAATTCAATTCAGTTCTTTCACCGTGTCTTCGCATTTAGACGATAATTCATTGAAATATATGTATGCCAAAGAAATTGTCTTGACAGTGTGTTGTAACAAAGGCCTGATAACTGAACGAAGGGGGCAGCGTGGCTCATCGGTAACGGTCTTTGCTTCGTACCCGAAAGATACCGAGTTCGATCACCCGCCGCTGTATTGTGTGGACTTGGGCAAGCCGTCTCGCCCTAGCTGAGTTTGCGCGCTGCACTGCGGTTGACGCCTGGATTATTCCAGTCTAATCTTCCCTTGGAATAGACACTAGATAAAAATTTCCCCTATGGTGATTAATATAAAGGGAATTTTAAGAATTTGCCGCTCTTCAATGCTGGAACTCAAAATGCAAACCCCACCCGTTCCCAATGTAATCAATTAATAGTGTTTGTTCATGTAGTTATTTCATTCAAATATTACATGATGATACTGTAAAATTATCAGAATATTTTACGATATTGTGAGCAATGGTAGAAATTGCTGTGGGGAAAAGGGGGGGGGGTATATTGTGGAAAGTTTCAGTTAACCCATTGAAACGTTTCATGTAAAGTAGTAATAGCAACAGTGTAATGAGTAAGAGTATGAGTAAGAAGAGGAGGAGGGAACGAAGGAGGAGGGGGAGGAGGAGGAAAAGTAGGAGCAGGAGGAGGAGGAGGAGGAGGAGGAGGGGAGGAGAAGGAGGAGGAGGAAGAGGAGGAGAAGGAAAAGTAGGAGAAGGAAGAAGAAGAGCAGGAGGAGAGGAAGAGGAGGAAGGGGAGGGGGGCGGTAGTGATGGTGGATGTGGGAACGGAATCAGTACAATAAGAGCAAATTAGAGCAAAATAAATGTTTTATTAAGAATAACATCAATGATTAAAACAACGATAAACAATAGCAATGACGACAACGACAACAACGACAGTAACAACAACAACAACAACAACAACAGTAACAACATCAGTAAGAACAACAACAACAAAAACAACAGTAACAACAATAATAATAACAACAGCAAAAACAATAATGACGATGACAACACCACAAACAACAACAGCAACAACAACTACATAAACATTCATGAACGATGAGAAAGATAAATCATAAGGACATCACTTACCTTTCTAGGAGGAGGTTGCTTGACCTCTGTCGTATCTGTGTCAGAAAACAGGGTACATGTAGAGCAGGTAGATCCCTCAGAACTAATTGAAGCTAACGACCCGGACCTCGACTTGCGAAAGTCGCCAATATCCGCGCTAAGGAAGTTGGGGCTCCGCCCCCGGGGAGGATAAGCAATCCGGACTTTGGCATGGGGAAGACGGGTTGCTGGCTGAAATGGAATACGTATAGGAGACGGGACTGCTGCAGTTGCTTTCCGTGTCGCTACCGATGTAAAAGTTGCTGGGGAAATTGAGACCGTCTGAGTCGTTCTCTGGGTCTTCGAACACGCTGCTGTGATCGCTGACTATGAAATGTGGCAAGGGGGATGGAGCGTGTTCAGGTTCGAGCGTGTCATTTTTGTCTAGATCGTTTTCATCGGAATGTGTATCGCAGAAAGAATATGAGGTAGGGTCTCTGAAGATTGGTTTAACTGTGAAAATTGTTGTTGTTGATCTGTGTCGCTAAGCTTTTCCCAAGAGCATGGAGAATTGTTTTCTAGATTTTCAAGACCATGGGGATTACTTGAAAAAAATTCCAAACGTATTTGCTGTGGTGTGTGTTTGTTAAGTTTGTCTGTGCTCGAGGGTTCGAGTGTGCCATTGGAGACGTATTTTGATTGGTTTGTTGTGATTGTTACAGATGCAGTGAATGGATGAGGTTTTAGGACGTCCTTGGAAGAATGGCATAGAGGAACTTGTGGGGCTGTAGAAAATGAAAAAGTGGGGGTTTGGGGTTGAGGTATTGATCTATTTGGTGCTGCTGAAACTCCGAAACGACGAGTAGATAAAGGAGGCCGGTATTCCTGACGGATCATTTCAGGGTCCGTTTGGAAATCGTGGTCATCATCTGGAGGGCAGAGGTCAACAGCTGAGTCCGCATTGCTGGATCGAGCAGACATGACGCTGGATATGCTCCCGATACTGCTTCTTGGAAGACAGAGGAATCCGAGGAGTTAGAGGCCCGTAATGGTCGTCTGAAGGGCTGTATGGCATTGTGATGTTTTGGTTACTTACACAATTATTTCTTTGGCAGGTATGAAAACGTCGTGGAGGTTTTTGTCGATACGCATGATCAAAAGTATTCGGAGATGGAGATCTAGAACGTGAAAACTGATTGTCCGTGTCTGTTTCATCTGAAACTGAAATTGTAATGAAAGGAGATTCTGTGCACGAAGACGTACAAGCTTGTTGACTCGATAGAAAATGAATAGGCGGTGATTTTGGAGAATTCGGACGCTTTGGACGCCTTTTTTGTATTTCAAGTGGAAGATTCAAGTTATTAGATTGAACGTCTTTGAAATCAAGATTGTGTCTAGCCACATTTTCATGTATTTCCTGGCATCTATTTGACATGTGAAACACGCAACAATGTGTGCAGCAGACGTGCTCTGAAGAGTTTTCATTGTTCGGAATTGAAGAGACCGTGGAAGACTCATGACTGACTTGTTTACTGTGAAAAACATTGTGTGTAGTTTCAAGGGGGTTGCTTTCTATATTGGATGGAAGATAGTGTTGGGATGGTTCGTTTTTCCAAAGAGAATCTTCAGAGGAAATGTTAAGTTGGGAAAAATTCATATCTGGTTTTTGACTCTCATTTATAATTTTTTGTGAAGTATGACATGCCGAACCGTCACCTTGAACACCCCATCCGTTGTCATCGACTCGTTGGCTGTTTTCCCTTTGAATATTCATAACATTGCTCAACCATTCGTTAAAACGAGGAGACATCATGTTTACTGTCATTGTAAAAATTTGGAACAGATTTTGATGACTTAATCACGTGAATTTTTCTCTCTCCGTGTCGAATTATTTCTCGGTCTCTCTGTTTCGATAGTGTTATGTGTGCTTTTGATTCTTTCACGGCAAGTCCGAGATAGCTGGAGTCGAGACTGTAGTAGGAATTTGGGGAAATGTTTGCATATTTGTGTAATCCTTCTCTAC
>NW_027629474.1:0-2500 GCF_034508935.2 Berghia stephanieae | reverse complement strand
TACGATGGGAGAACGCGAGTAAAAAGCATTTTTTCAAGGACTCAAAAGCCACAATACCGATCGATACAGATAGAACATGACCGTTTCTGACAGTTGATGACGAGACATTTGATTCGAACGAGGCCACATACCATCAGCAGAATCGAGACGGTAAAAGTATCGTGATAGTAGTGGTAGTAATCGATAACTAATTACTTATATCTATCCTGCTTCCACACTAATATGCCACCTTTTATGATCGATATTGAATTTCACTGCTCTGATTCAAGCCGTCTGATTTTCGCTTCTGTCCTAAACTGATAAAAAGTATATTTTTAAAAAAACATTTTGGTGAAAGTATATGATGTATTGCGTTAAAGTAAAATTTTCAAAACATCCGCCAGCCGGATATAACGTACCAACACACAAAACTATGTGTAACCTTGAGTGTTTATAGTCTGAATGATATAATTCAGTAAGAACTAATCATAAAAATATATGTCTATAAAAACAATAAAAAGCGCTGAGTGACGTTAACTTCGTTCTATCTATAAACATAGCACAAGACCACATAGCTGAAGTTGAAGAAACAAAACACTGTTTTTCAATGAAGGCATTTAGTTTTTACCTCATATTTTACCAGTTAAGTTCAAAGTTCAATGATAAGCACTTTTGTCCACCCGCCCGACGTAATACCGTTTTGAGACGACGGGTTACAGCTATTCGTGCGGCTACGTATAACATTCGCTTTCGATCGGAAGGTCCTGGGTTCGAGCCTTGCTCGGCACATAGTTGAGTCCTTGGAAAAGGGCTCTTTACTCACATTCTCTCACCGTACCCAGGTGTACAACCTGTACCTGGCCGTTAACAGCGTTATCTCTGTCCGAAAAAAAAAAACGTAATATCGTCTAAGAGGTGACAAAAAGTCAGATATTAAATGAAATTTTGGGTTCATGCATTTCATGGAACTATCATATTCATTATCACACCCCCCCCCCCCCCCCCCCTCTCCTATCTTTTTTTCTTGTCTATCACTTTGTGACGTAATAGTCCATTAAAATCCATAAATGCTCGATCATGAGTCATCAATCGTGCTTAATGATCTGCTCGAAAAGTGATGACGTAAATATTCAACTAAACTACGCCATTCATACATATCTCAGTCGTCCTCAGTGTTTTATTCTCAGCGGTCCTGGTTTCGAGGCTCGCTCGGCGCATAGTTGAGTCCTTGGAAAAGGGTTCTTTACTCACATTCTCTCACCGTACTCAAGTGTAAAATTAAATGAGTACCTGGTCGTTTACAGCGTTGTCCGAACAAAAAGTAATATCACGTAACAGATACGTTATGTCTCGTTTTACAGTGTGTTGATGTTGTCCAGGGATCCCTTGTAAAGCGCTTTGAGCACGTATTTTGTTGATAAAGGGGAAACCCGAAACATCCACAGTATCTGTCTTCGTCTAATAAATTGAAGCTTACAATTCAACACTTATCGTTATTTTTTTACCGTAAATGCACAACTAGAGAGGAGGGAGGAGGGGGGGGGGGCGGGTAAAACCACACGTGAGGTCAAGTTGAAATAAGTACATCTGACTTTTTCAGTCTCCCCCCCCCCCCCCCCCCCCCCACCCCTCAGAGTTTGAAATCACTGTCACCCATCCAGTCATTGACCATGCTCAATGTCGCTTGACTTCATTACTAGGCCAGAAGACACGATATTTATTCTGACACCGAGGCCATAGACAAATTATTATTTGTTTTCATAATTAATAATATCATATATAAGGTCCTGACCTTATTAGCACTTCATTAACACTCAGTGACTGCTGTAAATAGTAACTATAATGTATGACCTGGCATTGTTACTGCTCTGAAGATTAAAAAAAAAACACGTATATAAAATTTTGGCCATAAAACTCGTCCTTCAAATATCCATCGATTAAAATGACCCTCATCTAAATAAAAACTCTCAAACCTGGGACTTCGAGAAGTCCCAGATGAGAAGTCCCAGGTTTGAGAGTTTTTGCTTAGATGAGGGTCATTTTAATCGATGGATATTTGAAGGACGAGTTTTCTGGCCAAAATGTTAAATACCCGTTTCTATTTTTTAAGAGTATAGCACGGTGTTGTAACAATGGATAGTCTACGGTTAATTGAAAAAATACCTATAACCATTTTTTTTTTAGGCCAGAAGTGTCTTTATTTTTGTCTTATTTTAGTTCTAACCTAATTTCAAATATCGATAAAATTAGAATGACCCCAAAACTATCAAACATGTTTTGTTTTGTTTTTCAAGTTTAAGAATTTTGGACAAGTTGATAGGCCATTGTAATTCATCGATATTTGAGGTCAATATTTTCTGGCCAAATTGAGAAAAAGTTGTTTGGTTTGTTATTTTCCAGACCCTATGACATTGCTGTCTGGTCACCCTGTTGCAAAATTAATAGGTATGTCGAAGAAGACATTAATACCAAGGTTAACGTGAAGTAAGGTAGTCCTTCAGAGCCATTCGGCCCACGGAGC
>NW_027629473.1:0-16381 GCF_034508935.2 Berghia stephanieae | reverse complement strand
CTTAATGTAACCAACATTATTATTTGCCATTTACTATTATTTATTTATTATTAGATACCAAGAATTCAATACTCAATATCAATAGCAATACTGTTGTATTTATTATTATCTATTATTTTGTTTCCAACGAAACAGATATTAAAACAGGCCATAATCAATACCACTATCAAAACAGTTGCCATCATCTATACAAACATCAACACTATTGCCACCATCAATACCACTATCTGCATCATCAATCTTACCTTCATCAATACTAACATCAACACTCGTGACATCGTCAATATCAACATCATCAATGTTACCGTCATCGATAACGAAATTAACACTGTTGTCATATTCAGTTCCAATATTATCACTTTAGATACCAGTTTCAACACATTTGCCACCATCAGTACCAATATTGCTATCCGGTACGGGTTGGTGTTAGATCGTACAAGATACCTGAAGTGACATAAGACAAAAAGACAAATTAAACCTTGCCTTTCAATTCAAATAATAACATTAGAATGATGTCTCACAGCTCACAACATCAAAATTTATAAGCAAAGAGAGATAGAGATAAATACATATGTAGATAGATAGATAGATAGATAGATAGATAGAGAGAGAGAGAGAGAGAGAGAGAGAGAGAGAGAGAGAGAGAGAGAGAGAGAGAGAGAGAGAGAGAGAGAGAGGGAAAGAGTAGCTGGTTTAATTTCCGTTAGTGAACACACCTAAAGAATATTGGATAAGATGGGATGAACATGTTAATTTGACTTTATAGAATGAGATATACAACGGTATTAAAATAATTAAACTTGTAATTAATACGATTTTTGCATAATGTGTACTTCTGGTATGACATTCGCTTTCGCATTGGAAGGTCCTGGGTTTCAGCCTCGTGCAGCGCATAGTGTAGTCCTTGGGAATAAACCTCTACTTAAATTATCTCACACAAGGCAGGTGTAAATTAACAGATCTGTTTGTGTCCGAAAATATTGGTAATAACCCATAACTGGCGTCATGTCCCGTCCCACTCGCTTAGTTGAGCTAATGGCTGTCGACACCTTATAAAGCGCTTTAAGAACGTTAAGTGTATATTCCGCATTAAGAAAATATCAAGTTTTTGTGTTTCCATACAAATCGTTGTTGTTTCTTTCTCCTATCCTTGTGTTACTAACAGAAATTAAGTATAAATCGATTATAGTCTTTCATATATGGTACGCTTAATGGCACCGACAATACTATATATAGTTACACCAGAATTCAATACTCAAGATGAATAGCAATACTGTTGTATTTATTATTAGCTACATCTATTATTTTGTTTCTTTCCAAACCGATATTAACACTTGCCTAATCAATATCAGCATCAACACTGTTGCCACCATCAATACCAATATCAACACTCATGGCATCATCAATACCAACATCATTAATGTTACTGTAATGAATACCAATATCGTCACTGTTGCCAGAATCAATAACAACACCAACATTATTGCCTTATTCAATACCAATATCAACACTGTTTCCTCAGCAAATACCAACATCATCAATTTAACCGCCTGCAATACCATTATCATCACCCTTGCCATATTCAATAGCAATGTCATCCCTGTTGTCATCAATTTCAACAGCAGTTCCTGGAAATAATTGACATATGCTTCAAAAGAACCACAAGCTGCATAATATTATAAACAAAATTACCATAAAAATATGCTACTCTTGCATGCACAACATAGACCAAATAATTTCAAGCCACAACAAAAAATATTAAACAACCACCGATAAAATGCAATTGAAGAAATAAGGAGCATTGCCCGTTAAACAAGCAATGTTTAGAATCAAGTCTAATATACCAAGCCACATTATTCACATTATCTCACCGTACTATGAGTTCGTAGACTGTGTCTGAAAATATTGTAACATCCCCTAACAGGCGTCATGTCTCATCCTATTCTTAAATAAAGCTGATGATAGGGAGCACCTTGTAAAGCGCTTTGAGCACGTTTATTGTATATCCGTTGTACAAAACATCAAGTTTTGTGTTTTTATGCAATTGATACAAAGATAATTCAGAAAAGTGAGTGGAGCAGGCACTTATGTTGGTAACAACAAGATATGAAGTGAGTAGAAAAGTGCCAGAAGACAATAGAGAATAAAAAAAAAAATTTTCGCGGCGGTGGTGGGGTTTGAACCTGCGACCTTATTGGTACGACAACTCCGCCTGGCAGGTGAGAGCGTGGCTCTACCGTGTGAGCTATCCACGAACACAAAATATTCGTTTCAAACCCAAAGTCATTTCTAGATCCCTCTCTCACCCACTTCTTGAGATCGCCGATTCGTTCACCACCATCGCGAAGTAATTTTGACCAGCAGTTAAGCTTAATAGCCAATATTCTCATCACAAACATATAACATAGAAACGATTGAGACATTGAGTATGCTCCGGTGTATGGGGTGAATTTTTAATTCAGAAAAGTGAGTGGAGCAGGCACTTATGTTGGTAACAACAAGATATGATATCAAGATATGATGATCATATCTTGTTGTTACCAACATAAGTGCCTGCTCCACTCACTTTTCTGAATTAAAAATTCACCCCATACACCGGAGCATACTCAATGTCTCAATCGTTTCTATGTTATATGTTTGTGATGAGAATATTGGCTATTAAGCTTAACTGCTGGTCAAAATTACTTCGCGATGGTGGTGAACGAATCGGCGATCTCAAGAAGTGGGTGAGAGAGGGATCTAGAAATGACTTTGGGTTTGAAACGAATATTTTGTGTTCGTGGATAGCTCACACGGTAGAGCCACGCTCTCACCTGTCAGGCGGAGTTGTCGTACCAATAAGGTCGCAGGTTCAAACCCCACCACCGCCGCGAAAAAAAAAATAATTATTCTCTATTGTCTTCTGGCACTTTTCTACTCACTTCATATCTTGTTGTTACCAACATAAGTGCCTGCTCCACTCACTTTTCTGAATTAAAAATTCACCCCATACACCGGAGCATACTCAATGTCTCAATCGTTTCTATGTTATATGTTTGTGATGAGAATATTGGCTATTAAGCTTAACTGCTGGTCAAAATTACTTCGCGATGGTGGTGAACGAATCGGCGATCTCAAGAAGTGGGTGAGAGAGGGATCTAGAAATGACTTTGGGTTTGAAACGAATATTTTGTGTTCGTGGATAGCTCACACGGTAGAGCCACGCTCTCACCTGTTAGGCGGAGTTGTCGTACCAATAAGGTCGCAGGTTCAAACCCCACCACCGCCGCGAAAAATTTTTTTTTATTCTCTATTGTCTTCTGGCACTTTTCTACTCACTTCATATCTTGTTGTTACCAACATAAGTGCCTGCTCCACTCACTTTTCTGAATTAAAAATTCACCCCATACACCGGAGCATACTCAATGTCTCAATCGTTTCTATGTTATATGTTTGTGATGAGAATATTGGCTATTAAGCTTAACTGCTGGTCAAAATTACTTCGCGATAGTGGTGAACGAATCGGCGATCTCAAGAAGTGGGTGAGAGAGGATCTAGAAATGACTTTGGGTTTGAAACGAATATTTTGTGTTCGTGGATAGCTCACACGGTAGGCCACGCTCTCACCTGCCAGGCGGAGTTGTCGTACCAATAAGGTCGCAGGTTCAAACCCCACCACCGCCGCGAAAAAAAAATAATTTTATTTTCTATTGTCTTCTGGCACTTTTCTACTCACTTCATATCTTGTTGTTACCAACATAAGTGCCTGCTCCACTCACTTTTCTGAATTAAAAATTCACCCCATACACCGGAGCATACTCAATGTCTCAATCGTTTCTATGTTATATGTTTGTGATGAGAATATTGGCTATTAAGCTTAACTGCTGGTCAAAATTACTTCGCGATGGTGGTGAACGAATCGGCGATCTCAAGAAGTGGGTGAGAGAGGGATCTAGAAATGACTTTGGGTTTGAAACGAATATTTTGTGTTCGTGGATAGCTCACACGGTAGAGCCACGCTCTCACCTGCCAGGCGGAGTTGTACCAATAAGGTCGCAGGTTCAAACCCCACCACCGCCGCGAAAAAAAAATAAAATTATTCTCTATTGTCTTCTGGCACTTTTCTACTCACTTCATATCATGTTCATACAAAGATAGTGCTTTAACTAGATTTCCTGTAAGGTCTAATCATTGTTGTTTCTTTCTCCTATCCATGTGCTACTAACAGCCGGTAAGTATCAATCAGTTATAGTCTTTCATTTATGGTACGCTTGATGGCACCGACACTACTATCTATTTACCCCAGTTTTCAATACTCAGTATTATTAGCAATACTTTTGTATTTATTAATATCTATATCTATTTTTTGTTTCCATCGAAATCGATACTAACACTACTATCAACAGTGTTTCCTCTATCAATACCAGCATGAACACTGTTGTCACCATCAATACCAAGTTCAACACTGTTTCCACCAATGCTAATATCAGCATTCTTGCCACCATCAATTCCAATATCTACACAGTTGCCCCTATTACTACCAATATCATCACTATTGCTACCAATGCCAATATTATCATCACTGTTGTCACCAACACCAATATCATCACTATTGCTACCAATACCAATATTATCATCACTGTTGTCACCAACACCAATATCATCATTGTTGCTACCAATACCAATATTATCATCACTGTTGTCACCAACACCAATATCATCACTATTGCTACCAATACCAATATTATCATCACTGTTGTCACCAACACCAATATCATCACTATTGCTACCAATACCAATATTATCATCACTGTTGTCACCAACACCAATATCATCACTATTGCTACCAATACCAATATTATCATCACTGTTGTCACCAACACCAATATCATCACTATTGCTACCAATACCAATATTATCATCACTGTTGTCACCAACACCAATATCATCACTATTGCTACCAATACCAATATTATCATCACTGTTGTCACCAACACCAATATCATCACTATTGCTACCAATACCAATATTATCATCACTGTTGTCACCAACACCAATATCATCACTATTGCTACCAATACCAATATTATCACCACTGTTGTCACCAACACCAATATCATCACTATTGCTACCAATACCAATATTATCATCACTGTTGTCACCAACACCAATATCATCACTATTGCTACCAATACCAATATTATCATCACTGTTGTCACCAACACCAATATCATCACTATTGCTACCAATACCAATATTATCATCACTGTTGTCACCAACACCAATATCATCACTATTGCTACCAATACCAATATTATCATCACTGTTGTCACCAACACGAATATCATCACTATTGCTACCAATACCAATATTATCATCACTGTTGTCACCAACACCAATATCATCACTATTGCTACCAATACCAATATTATCATCACTGTTGTCACCAACACCAATATCATCATTGTTGCCATCATCAATTCCAATATTATCATCACTGTTGTCACCAACACCAATATCATCACTATTGCTACCAATACCAATATTATCATCACTGTTGTCACCAACACCAATATCATCACTATTGCTACCAATACCAATATTATCATCACTGTTGTCACCAACACCAATATCATCACTATTGCTACCAATACCAATATTATCATCACTGTTGTCACCAACACCAATATCATCACTGTTGCCATCATCAATTCCAATATTATCATCACTGTTGTCACCAACACCAATATCATCACTATTGCTACCAATACCAATATTATCATCACTGTTGTCACCAACACCAATATCATCACTATTGCTACCAATACCAATATTATCATCACTGTTGTCACCAACACCAATATCATCACTATTGCTACCAATACCAATATTATCATCACTGTTGTCACCAACACCAATATCATCATTGTTGCCATCATCAATTCCAATATTAACATAGTTGCCCCCATCAATAACAATATCATCACTGTTGCCATCATCAATACCAATATCAAGACTGTTGCCAGACAACAAGGGCCTGTAAAATAATTAGGAACATTAGATAAACATCTCATAGCTGACAATATCAAAATTTAGTAAGCAAAGATGGATATATATATACATATATATATATATATATATATATATATATATATATATATATATATAAATGGGATGACTCATTTTCTGTAAATACCAACATCATTAATGTTACTGTAATCAATGCCAATATCAAAACTGTTGCCACAATTAATAGCAACATCAACAGTATTGCCCAATTCAATACCAATATCAACACTGTTGCCTCATCCAATACCAACATCATCAATTTAACCGCCTGCAATACCATTATCAACACTCTTGCCATATTCAATAGCAATGGCATCCCTGTTGTCATCAATTTCAACACCGTTGCTATCATCAGTACCTATATTGCTATCCGGTACGGATTGGTTTTAGAGGGTAGAAGATACCTGATTGTCATGAGACAAAAGAGACAAATTAAATAGGAATCCTTGGGAAAGAATCTTTACTCACATTCTCCATTGGACAGCAGTTCCTGGAAATAATTGATATATGCTACCCAAAAAACGACAAGCTACATAAAGTTATCACCAAAAATAAAATAAAAATATGCTACTCTTGTATGCGCAACATTGACCAAATAATTTTATGCCACACCAAACAATATTAAACAACAAACGATAAAATGCAACCGCAAAAATAAGGAGCATTGCCCGTTAAACAAGCAATTTTTAGAATCAAGTCTAAAATACCAAGCCACAGTAACCAACACACCAACACTAAAACAAACAAGCAGGTAAAATATGTAGGACTAACGGAAAATAATTTCAAACAAGATACAACCTCCACACCACAACGTTTAGAAACACCAACTAAAAACATCTACAAAACCTAGCAAACATATTTGAAAATTAAAAGACAAAAAGCTAGACCACAGCATTGCATGAAAAATTCTATCTAAAGCAACAGGATATACACCATTATTAAAACAATGCAGCTTATCCCTGGGCGAACAATATACTATAATTAAACACCCTCATGATGCCACTTTCAACAAAAAAATGAGATGTACAACAGCTGTTCACATAGATGAAAAAATCTACCAATAAACTACAAACCTACAAAACCACTTCAACAAGCAACAACAACAACACACAACAAACCAACTCCATGTAACACACAGTCCTGATGAATGCCGGACACATTGATGTAGACTGAATCCAACATCGTTCTAAATATTACAAAAATAGAGAGATAGATAGAGACACATAGATATATATATATATATAGATAGATAGATAGATAGATAGATAGATAGATAGATAGATAGATAGATAGATAGATAGATAGATAGATAGATAGATAGATAGATAGGTAGATAGGGAGAGAAAAAGATAGATAAATTGATATATATATATATATATATATATATATATATATATATATATATATATATATATAGAGAGAGAGAGAGAGAGAGAGAGAGAGAGAGAGAGAGAGAGAGAGGAGGAGATAAGTAGGTGGCTCGACTTCTGTAATGCTCTTCAACAGTCGTAACGTCACTTCCTTCCTAATGACGTATGGTAACTTAGTAACACTGGCTCTAAACTATCGGAACAATGGCGGACGCCCGTTTGAATATTTTTCCAGCGAGCATAAAGGGTATCCAGAGGAAAATAAACACATACATTTGATCATGTTTTGACTTTTACACATTCTGATCAGAAGGCATATGAAAAGTTCTAGCCAGCATGAAAAATAAAAAGGAATGATTTTCTTTGTTTAGAACCAAGATGGCCGCCTTTGCCGGGAGGCGTGACATGAGACTATTGAATCGTATTGAACACACCTAAGGAATATTGGAGAAGAAGGGATGATGATGTGAATATATTTTAATAGAATGAGAAACGCAACGGTTTAAAACAATTAAACGTGAAAATAATACGATATATGGGGTTTGTGGTCCTGTGGAATGTCATTCGTTTTTGGGTCGGAAGGTCATAGGTTCGAGCCTCGTTCAGCGCAAAGTTGAGTCCTGTTAAATTATATTTACCCACATTCTCTCACCCAACTTATGTGTAAAATAAGTATTTGGCCTTTAACAGCTTTGTCTGTGACCGAAAATATTGTAATAACCTCTAACTAGCGTCATGTCTCTTCCTACTCATTCAGTGATGATGATGATGACTGGGGTCATATTATAAAGGGCTTAGAGCACGTTTAGTGTATATTCTGCTATAAAAAAACATCAAGATTTTGTGTTTTTATACAGTTGATACAAAGACACATACTTTAACTATATTTACTAAAAGTTCAAATCTTTGTTGATTCTTTCTCCATTCCATGTGCTGCTAACAGAGAGTATGTATTAATCAATTATATTTTTTCATTTATGATACGCTTAACCCTCTCCTTAGCACCCACAGGAAAATCGTCACAACCGTTACGATGCAGTCAACACTTTTCATATTCTGATTTCATTTTGTTATAGTTATAGCCATAACAACTCGACACTGTGCCGCAAAGCTTATTTTTCTGAACAAAATATAGAATATACTCGTTACTATTCTGTTTGAAAAATCAATTTTTGAGTGTTGGGTGAGTATGACAATACGGGTAAAATTCTAAAAATAGCTTGTAAGGAGAGAGTTAATGGCACAAACTCTTTAATCTATAGTTACCCCAGAATTCAATAATCAGTATTAATAACACTATTGTTGTATTTATTATTATCTATATCTATTCTTTAGTTTACATCGAAACCGATATTAACACTTGCCATTATCAACACTGTAGCCACCATCAATACCAGCATCAACACTGTTGCCAATATCAATACTAATATCAACATCATCAATATTACCGACATCAATACCAATATCAATATTCTTGCCATCATCAACACCAATGTTACCTTCATCAATATCGATAGCATCACTGTTGTCATATTCAATACCAATATTATCACTATTGTCATCAATTTCAATACCTTTGCCACTATCAATACCAATATCCGGTACGATTGGTGTTAGAGCGTGCACGATACCTGAAGTGACATGAGACAAAAAGACAAATTAAACAGGGCCTGTCAATTAATAATAATAATAATAAAGTAATAATAATAATAATAATAATAATAATAATAATAATAATAATAATAATAATAATAATAATAATAATAATAATAATAAAAATAATAATAATAATAAAGTAATAATAATAATAATAATAATAATAATAATAATAATAATAATAATAATAAGAAGAAGAAGAAGAAGAAGAAGAAGAAGAAGAAGAAGAATAAAAATAATAATAATAATAATAATAATAATAATAATAATAATAATAATAATAATAATAATAATAATAATAATAATAATAATAATAATAACAATAATAATAATAATAATAATAATAATAATAATAATAATAATAATAATAATAATAATAATAATAATAATAATAATAATAATAATAATAATAATAATAATAATAATAATAATAATAATAATAATAATGGCATAGATTTATAGTGCGCCAAACATCCCTTCATCAGGAGGGCCCTGGGTGCATAACATAGATTAACTTAATCATTAAGCCCTAACACAGTACACGAACAACGCTAATTATACACATAATCAAAAGAACGCCTTTCGGAATAAGAATGTCTTCAATCGACTCTTGAATTCCTCTAGTGAAGACAAAGAACGTATATCTAGTGGTAGTAAATTCCACAACCTTGGACCAGAATGCTGAAAGGCGCGTTCACCAGCCTTCACCCGACAGCGGGGTGTTTTCAATTTGAGGTCATACGTTGATCGAAGTGATCGCTGTGGGTTATACCGTTGAACGAGGTTTGAGACATATGCTGGTGACGAGCCCTCCAAGCATTTGAAAACGATAGTTGAAGATTTATATTTAATCCGCTGGTCCACTGGCAGCCAATGCAGCTGCTGTAGTAATTCGGGAGCTGCAGTTTTCCTGTCGTTCTGCAGTACAACGCGGCTGTCATGTTCTGTATTTTCTTGAGTTTGTTTATTTTGTCCTTTGTTAGACCAACAAACAGTGCATTACAGTAGTCAATTTTCGGGAATATCAAAGATGTTACCAATTTGTTGCAAGTTTCCTTATAAATAAATGGTCTGATTGTTCTGATACATCTTAGAATGCAGATAGCATTTGTGACCCTCCGCCTCGAAGCGGTATTAAGTCGGGATTTGGAAAACGAAGAAAACCGGTTTTAAAGTGGAAATGGTCAAAATTATCAAATTTCAGTTTTTGGTTGTTTCAGAAACTACAATCATTTTTCTACATGAAAACATAATAATTCAACATAAACAATGACGATAAGTTATATAAATTTCAAGTTTAAAAATGCAACTATCAGTGACACATTCAAAACGAGAGTTGACTTTCTCTCAGAGAGCCACCCTTTCCAAGGCTTAGTAATACCGAGTCTTTTTCTCCACCAATAAGATGTAAGATATCACAGCAAAGGGCGTGTCTTTATCTATCTCAGAGAAAGCATGACTGTTTTCACAATTTCATGGTTCAACCAATAATGGACTTTAAGAACTGTAAACAAGTCTAGGTTTTTCCCTGACAACCTTACAAATGAATGATTCTGATTGGTCAACGCTCATCACATTATGCGCTGTGGCTGTAGACCATAATGCTCGGGCGATGCTTCATGACGTCAGCATGCGTGTGTTACATATGTGTGTGTTTGTGCATTTTGATACACACCACGTGCTATTATCTCTTGGTCTAGCTGCATCGAGGTGATGGTCCTCCTTTGTCCCTCTTTTTTATTCATGAAATTATAGGACATGCTAAGACTTAATAGGACAACAGTTGACTAATCTTACACTTACAGAGATTGTTGTAGGATAAACATTTAATTTTAAGTACAAAAGCAGAACAATAAATAGAACCTTCAACAATTAATGAACTCCCGATGGAAATACGTGTAACTAAAAAATGAAATGGATGGATAGATACACACACAGACAGAAAGACAAACCTATAAATGGATAAATAGATAGGTAGATAGATAGATAGATAGATAGATAGATAGATGAATAGATAGATAGGTAGATAGATAGATGAAGAGGGGAGAGAGACAAAAAGAGAGAGAGAGAGATGGATGTTCGTTTTGTCGTGCTTTCTTTGTATACTGAAAGAAAGGAGGAGGGGGGGGGGTCTTTTTAGACAATGAACAATGTGGGTGAACGCTAAGGACAACTTGAGAGATTCAATAACAGGTTTTCATGTAAGTCACTACACAATAAGCCCCACCCCTCCTCCTCAAGCTGTCATCTGACTCAAAATGGAAACAATGCAATGATTGATTTGACCAGCCCATTTCTTTAATTGCAATCTTATTGGTCAATATGTTTCCAGTTGATTGACTATGACTTACTTTGTAACAAAATGCTTTCTTTAAACTATCCCTACAATTCTTTGCTCCGCCTCCATCCCTTTCTTCATGTCTAACTCACTCTCTCCGTCTCCCTTTTGTTTCTTTCACACACACACACACACACAGACAAACACACACACATACAAACACATACAATTATACAGGTTTCAATCTTTATTCTATTTCCCTCGCGTCCTCTTAATGCACAAGCAGTCTCACTCCCCTCCCCCTCTCGCTCCTCTTTTTCTCTATATCTCTCTCTTTCTTTCTTTCTCTCTCTCTCTCTCTCACACACACACACACATGTGTGTGTGTTTGTGTGTGTGTGTGCGTGTATTTTACTCTCTCATTCTATCTCTTCCTCTCTAATCCTCTTTCTTGATAATTCTTTCCCTGCCCACCCGGCTTCACGTAGTTTCAAAACTGTACTTTCAAATTATAAAACCTTCTTTAACTTTTGGCATATTGAAATCGTATTTTCTCTATTAAATAAGACAAACATTTCACATTAATATCACATTAATAAAACATTATTTCATTGATTCTTTATTCAAATATCAAAAATTCTTGAAAAAGTGAGCAATTGTCGGCATTTTTTTCCCCAGTGTTTTATTTGTTTAAGAACATCTTACATAATAATGAATAACTACAAAAGTAATTATTGGATTGTTTCAAAAATTTGTATGTACATTATTAGATATATAATCTAAGCTCATGCCAAATTTCACTATTCTCGTCAAATTTTCGATGCCCGTATCTAAGGAGTTATCTTTGCCCATTGATTTGACTGTGCGTGAAAACGGTGCCTCACTTCAAAGTCGATTTTCTCAAAATTTGGTTTTCACACTCCTCCTACTTCAAACGGTCATATCTCGGCAATGAATGATCAGAATTGTATAAATTTGGTATCAAATTTTAAAGCATAAAATAAGCTATGATTTGGTACCAAAAACCCAAAATTGAAAAATCCGACTTAATACCGTTTCGAGGCGGAGGGTCACATTTGTTCTCACATTGTAATATGTCTGTTCAGAGACAGATCACTCTCTAAGGTGATGCCGAGATTTTTTGTTGATGTTTTGAGTTGTATTTTGTCATTATCGTTGATTGTCAGTGCCAGTGTAAATGGATCTGTTTTATTATTGGAACTAGCAATGAATAAGGCTTCAGTCTTGTCGCCATTTAATTTTAATCTATTTGCAGACATCCATCTCATCACATGGTTGATACATTGTTCGTAAACAGTTATCTTTGAAACAATATTGGATTGCAATCACATGCTATATATCTGGGTATTGTCGGCGTACATATGGTAAGCTAGAGAATGTTGCTCTAAGAGTCTCACAACAGGGGAAGTGTAAAGTACAAAAAGGACTGGACCTAAAACGGATCCTTGAGGTACATCAAAATGAAGGTCACATTCTGACGAAGTTACTTCCCCAATTAAAACTGATTGAGTTCTTTGAGTAAGATATGCTGCAAACCAGTTTAGAGCAGTGCCTGATATGCCGAAAGTAACTTGTAGCCTTCGAAGTATTATGGCATGGTCGATGGTGTCAAAGGCCGCCGAAAGAACGAGAAGACTAAGGATGGTGTTTATTCCTTGATCAATGATTTGCAGCAAGTCATTTGTGATTCTCATTAATGCTATTTCTGTGCTATGATTTTGCCGATAGGCCGATTGATAGCACTCATCGAGGTTATTATGTTTCACGTGACATGAAAGTTGTTTTAGAACAATCTTTTCTAGAATTTTGGAGATGAATGGTAGATTTGATACAGGCCTAAAGTTTTTAAAATTATCACTGTCGAGTCCCGCTTTCTTCAACAATGGCTTCACCAATGTTTTGTTGAATCTTTTTGTAACAACTCTCGCCCTTAATGATTGATTAATCAATTCAGTAATGTAAGGTGCAAGTTCATCAATACACTCCTTCAAAATGGATGTTGTAAAGGGTCGAGCCTACATGATTTGCTAGGACTAGAGAGAATCGTTTTTTATTGTCATTTATTGACATTTCTTTGGAAGATGTTAAGGGTTCACCATAAAAAGAGGAATATTCTGCTTCTGTTTCATCTGTGTCAAGTTCACTCCGTATTGTTGATATATTATTCATGAAATACTCTACAAAGCAGTCCGTGAGTTGCTTGTCAGTGTGTTGTGGCAGGCTTGTTTTGATCTCTTTGCCTAGAAGCTTATTTGAGATTTTATAAAACTCCTTCAGACTTTTTATAGTATCAACTTTATCAAGATAGTAGATATACTTTGCCTTAATTGTCACCTCTTTGAGTCTATGTTTGAATGATATGTAAGTTTCCTTATCAATTGTCAGGCCAGATTTTTTTCATTTCTTCTCTGCTTTTCTTTTCTCTTTCTTTATACGTTTTACCTCTAAATTGTACCATGTTCTTTTCTGATGTTCACAGATCTTGTCGTGAGAGGTACATGCTTATCCATAACACTAATAATTGCTTTATCGAAATTGTCAACAGTCACTTCTTTCTCAGTGTGTAGTTAGAGAGTGAGAGATGTCCGCTTTAAATAGTTCTATGTCAATTTTCTTCAAATCTCTCAAACAACTATTTTTTTTGGTGTCGTGAACTGTCCCTCCTCTGTTGCCAAAAGATATTAAATGATGGTCTGAAACGCAAAGATCATCTACATTGATAGGTGTCGCTAGTTGCATGTCAACGCTGGTCAATACCAAGTCAATAATGTGTCCACGCCAATGTGTCTTTTCATTGACATACTGTGTCATGTGATGGGGAGAAAGTAGTTTATTTATATTTCTTATATCCGGTGTGTCTCGATCAAAGTGCAAGTTGAAATCTCCAACAATAATTAGAAGAAGGAAGTCCTAGAATTCATCAATAAATAGTGATGTTTTTAATCTATTTTTTGCACTGACTGGGTGGTGGCCTATATATTGAATGAAGCTTGACTGAGTCATGTTTGAAATCAATGACCATTCCTACCGATTCGAATGCCGAAAAATTGTTGACATCTTGATTAAACCTAATGGTCAAATTTGGCCCATAAACCACTGCAATTCCTCCCCCTCTCATTCATTTTCTCGGAAATGACTGAGTTGTATTTGTGAGTGGTGTTAAATACGACACAATTGCTTCATCCCCATTCAAAAAATAACCTTGGAACGATGTCTCACGGCTCACAATATCAAAATTTAGTAAGCGAAGAGAGACAGAGATAAATAAAAAGATAGATAGATAGATAGATAGATAGATAGATAGATAGAGAGAGAGAGAAAGAGAGAGAGAGAGAAAGAGAGAGAGAGAGAGAGAGGTAGAGAGAGTGAAAGATTAGGTGGTTTAATTTCCGTTAGTGAACACACCTAAAGAATATTGGATAAGATGGGATGAACATGTTAATTTAACTTAATAGAATGAGATACACAACGGTATTAAAATAATTAAACATGTAATTAATACGATTTTTGCATAATTTGTACTTCTGGTATGACATTCGCTTTCGCATCGGAAGGTCCAGGGTTTCAGCCTCGTGCAGCGCATAGTTGAGTCCTTGGGTATAAACCTCTACTTAAATTATCTCAAACAAGGCAGGTGTAAATTAACAGATTTGTTTGTGTCCGAAAATATTGGTAATAACCCATAACCGGCGTCATGTCCCGTCCCACTCGCTTAGTTGAGCTAATGACTGTCGACACCTTATAAAGCGCTTTAAGAACGTTAAATGTATATTCCGCTTTAAAAAAAATATCAAGTTTTTGTGTTTCTATACAATTTATATAAAGAAAAGGACTTTAACGATATTTACTGAAATGTCTAATCGTTGTTGTTTCTTTCTCCTATCCTTGTGTTACTAACAGGAATTAAGTATTAATCGATTATAGTCTTTCATATCTGGTACGCTTAATGGCACCGACAATACTATATATAGTTACACCAGAATTCAATACTCAAGATGAATAGCAATACTGTTGTATTTATTATTAGCTACATCTATTATTTTGTTTCTCTCCAAATCGATATTAACACTTGCCTAATCAATATCAGCATCAACACTGTTGCCACCATCAATACCAATATCAGCACTCATGCCATCATCAATACCAACATCATTAATGTTACTGTAATGAATACCAATATCATCACTGTTGCCAGAATCAATAACAACACCAACACTATTGCCTTATTCAATACCAATATCAACACTGTTTCCTCAGCAAATACCAACATCATCAATTTAACCGCCTGCAATACCATTATCATCACCCTTGCCATATTCAATAGCAATGTCATCCCTGTTGTCATCAATTTCAACAGCAGTTCCTGGAAATAATTGATATATGCTTCCCAAAGAACCACAAGCTGCATAAAATTATAAACAAAATTACCATAAAAATATGCTACTCTTGTATGCACAACATAGACCAAATAATTCAAGCCACAACAAAAAATATTAAACAACCACCGATGAAATGCAACTGCAGAAATAAGGAGCATTGACCGTTAAACAAGCAATGTTTAGAATCAAGTCTAATATACCAAGCCACATTATTCACATTATCTCACCGTACTATGAGTTCGTAGACTTTGTCTGAAAATATTGTAACATCCCCTAACAGGCGTCATGTCTCATCCTATTTCTTAAATAAAGCTGATGATAGGGGGCACCTTGTAAAACGCTTTGAGCACGTTTATTGTATATCCGTTGTACAAAACATCAAGTTTTGTGTTTTTATACAATTGATACAACGATAATGCTTTAACTAGATTTCCTGTAAGGTCTAATCATTGTTGTTTCTTTCTCCTATCCATGTGCTACTAACAGCCGGTAAGTATCAATCAGTTATAGTCTTTCATTTATGGTACGCTTGATGGCACCGACACTACTATCTATTTACCCCAGTTTTCAATACTCAGTATTATTAGCAATACTTTTGTATTTATTAATATCTATATCTATTTTTTGTT
>NW_027629472.1:10000-16383 GCF_034508935.2 Berghia stephanieae | reverse complement strand
CCTCCTTCCCCCCCCTCCTCCCCTCCCTACTCCCTCTCCTACTCCTCCTCCCCCTCCTTCCTCCTCCTCCTTCCTCCTCCTTTCTTCTCCTTCTCCTTCCTCCTTCTTCCTCCTCCTTCTCCTCCTCCTCCTTCTCCTCCTCCTCTCTTTCTCCTCCTCTCTTCCTCCCCCTTCTCTCTCCTCTCTTCTTCTTCCTTCCCCCCTCCTCCTCCTCCTTCTTCTCCTTCCTCCTCCTTCTTCTCCTTCCTCCTCCTCCTCCTTCTCCTCCTCCTTCTCTTCTCCTCCTCCTCTTCCTCCTCCCCTTCTCCTCCTCCTCTTCTTCTTCTTCCTCCTCTCCTCCTCTCCTCCCCCTCCTCTTCCTCCTCCTCTCCTCCTCTCCTTCTTCCTCCTCCTCCTCCTCCCTCCTTCTCTCCTCCTCCTCTCCTCCTTCTTCTCCTCCCTCCTCCTCCTCCTCCTCCTCCTCCTCCTCCTCCTTCTCCTCCTCGCCTTATTTTCTTTTTGTCCTCGTCTTCTTTTCCTTCTTCTTCTTCTTCTGCTTCTTTTCTTCTTCTTCTTCTTCTTCTTCTTCTTCTTCTTTCTTTTCTTTTCTTTTCTTTTTCCATGCCTGATATGAGAGAGAGAGAGAGAGAGAGAGAGAGAGAGAGAGAGAGAGAGAGAGAATGAGAGAGAGGGGGAGAGGAGAGAGAGAGAGAGAGAGAGAGGAGAGAGGGAGAGAGGAGAGAGAGAGAGAGAGAGAGGAGAGAGTCAAACTCATTTGTTATTGAATTGTTTTTCTACTTGACTTCAATATCTCAGGGATGTCCTCGCAATTGATTTTGATAACGCAGCGAAAGAACTTGAGATAGAAATCGATAATGATGATGATGGAGATTATTCTGGAAATTTCCTGTTATTTATAATAATAACATTGTCCACCAATCTCCAACTGAATCAACAAATCTACAACACACGGAAAACTTTGTACAGTTGGAGACAACACAGATTCATTCGAATTTGACAGCGTAAAACGGAATCCAATGTTCAGACTGTCGTGATTCATTTACAATTTTTTTTGTCTTTGTGTTCATCAAGAAATGACACAGGAGAGAGAATTTTAATGGTTTACTCAGTAGTAAATGTGACTTTCGTCTCAAACGGTACTAAGTCGGGATTATTAAGATGCTGAAAATTGAATTTGTGACCAGAAATATTAGACTTAATTTGAGTTTGTTTGCTTTATAGAGGAGTAGGAATATCATATTTCACTGTGTAAATACCACGTTTCATATTTTTGTCAAGTTTGACTATAATTTGACTTTTTTGCATCTGGTCTATCCTGACATAATACCGTTTTGAGACGTTTGGTCACAAATCGTGGCCAACGCAATCGCACAAAAGATCTCACATCAAGGAAATCCAAGTACGTGCATCATTTGCTTTAAAACATTCTCTCCACTGTCACATTTTAACGCCCATAAGGGAACTCATGCAGATCAAAAGCATTTTCAAAGGTAGATCAGATCACTTACCGATGAATAAAAAGCCCCATTCACGTGTTCGATTTGTGCCAAAATATTTTCTGAAAACCGTTACTTAAATATTCATACAACCAAATTCCACAACAGGAAGTAGGTTTTGAATACGCTTCAAAAGTCGTAACGTCACTTCCCTCATAATGACGCACAGTAACTTAGTAACTGGCTCTAAACTATCGGAACAATGGCGGACGCCCTCATGAAATATTTTTCTGACGAGCGTAAAAGCGTATGCAGAGGAGAAAAACATTTTAAGTATGGCCATGTTTTGACTTTTACACATTCCGATCACAAGACATATGAAAAGTTATAGCCAGCATGAAGAATAAAAAGTACCGTTTTTCTTTGTTTAGAACCACGATGGCCGCCGTTGCTGGGCGATGTGACATCAGACTATTGAATCCAATTGTCAAACATATAAAGAGACATTATCTAATCTTTCGGTTTTTTTTCAAATACACAACAAAACCCCTTGCGGAGAGAACACTTTCCAAGGCTCAGACAATGGTAATGAAGCTAGATAAGGTTCAAGTCCAGGAAGACACAGTAAATCATCCAGGAAGGAGAACTTATTTCGTGGGAAAGGTATTACAAATCGTTGAAATCTTCTATCCCATCTCAAAACTCGCTGTGATGTCAAGTCATTTGAATGCAAGTCCTGTTGGAAAACAATTATTGACAAGACTGAAGTAGGAAGTCATTTGAAAATCCATACGAACGCCAAACCTTATAAATGTGGCACTTGTCTCAAATCATTTGGCAACAAATAAAAGTTTCACATTTACATGAGAATTCATAATGGACAGAAACAATATCACTGTCCGATGTGGCAAAAGATGTACCGACAACAAATTCATTTAAATAGACATTTAAGAACACATACAGGAGAAATACCATTTAAATGTACTACTCGTGAAAAATCATATTTTGACCATTTCACAGTAAAGTTCCAAATGACAATTCATTCTGGGGATAAAACATACGAATGTCCAAAATGCCAAAAAAGATGTTTCGGTAAACTAGGCACCTATCAAAACATTTAAAAACTCATTCGGGGCAAAAAACCGTTTGGATATGTGGAAGGAGTTTCCGTACCAAATTTCACCTACAAGTAGAAATCAAGACTGTGTTAAGGAGCTATGATCTAGTTGTGGTCACTTCAATGTGTGAGAAATGAAGACTGTGTTAAGGAGCTATGATCTAGTTGTGGTCACTTCAATGTTTTAGAAATCAAGACTGTGCTAAGGAGCTATGATCTAGTTGTGGTCACTTCAATGTTTTAGAAATCAAGACTATGATAAGGAGCTATGATCTAGTTGTGGTCACTTCAATGTTTTAGAAATCAAGACTATGATAAGGAGCTATGATCTAGTTGTGGTCACTTCAATGTTTGAGAAATCAAGACTGTGTTAAGGAGCTATGATCTAGTTGTGGTCACTTCAATGTTTTAGAAATCAAGACTATGATAAGGAGCTATGATCTAGTTGTGGTCACTTCAATGTTTTAGAAATCAAGACTATGATAAGGAGCCATGATCTAGTTGTGGTCACTTCAATGTTTTAGAAATCAAGACTGTGTTAAGGAGCTATGATCTAGTTTTGGTCACTTCAATGTTTTAGAAATCAAGACTATGTTAAGGAGCTATGATCTAGTTGTGGTCACTTCAATGTTTTAGAAATCAAGACTGTGTTAAGGAGTTATGATCTAGTTGTGGTCACTTCAATGTTTTAGAAATCAAGACTATGATAAGGAGCTATGATCTAGTTGTGGTGACTTCAATGTTTTAGAAATCAAGACTATGTTAAGGAGCTATGATCTAGTTGTGGTCACTTCAATGTTTTAGAAATCAAGACTGTGTTAAGGAGCTATGATCTAGTTGTGGTCACTTCAATGTTTGAGACATCAAGACTGTGTTAAGGAGCTATGATCTAGTTGTGGTCACTTCAATGTTTGAGAAATCAAGACTATGATAAGGAGCTATGATCTAGTTGTGGTCACTTCAATGTTTGAGAAATCAAGACTATGATAAGGAGCTATGATCTAGTTGTGGTCACTTCAATGTTTGAGAAATCAAGACTATGATAAGGAGCTATGATCTAGTTGTGGTCACTTCAATGTTTTAGAAATCAAGACTGTGTTAAGGAGCTATGATCTAGTTGTGGTCACTTCAATGTTTGAGAAATCAAGACTATGATAAGGAGCTATGATCTAGTTGTGGTCACTTCAATGTTTTAGAAATCAAGACTGTGTTAAGGAGCTATGATCTAGTTGTGGTCACTTCAATGTTTTAGAAATCAAGACTGTGTTAAGGAGCTATGATCTAGTTGTGGTCACTTCAATGTTTGAGAAATCAAGACTATGATAAGGAGCTATGATCTAGTTGTGGTCACTTCAATGTTTGAGAAATCAAGACTGTGTTAAGGAGCTATGATCTAGTTGTGGTCACTTCAATGTTTGAGAAATCAAGACTATGATAAGGAGCTATGATCTAGTTGTGGTCACGTCAATGTTTGAGAAATCAAGACTATGATAAGGAGCTATGATCTAGTTGTGGTCACTTCAATGTTTGAGAAATCAACACTGTGTTAAGGAGCTATGATCTAGTTGTGGTCACTTCAATGTTTTAGAAATCAAGACTATGATAAGGAGCTATGATCTAGTTGTGGTCACTTCAATGTTTTAGAAATCAAGACTATGTTAAGGAGCTATGATCTATTTGTGGTCACATCAATGTTTGAGAAATCAAGACTATGATAAGGAGTTATGATCTAGTTGTGGTCACTTCAATGTGTTAGAAATCAAGACTATGATAAGGAGCTATGATCTAGTTGTGGTCACTTCAATGTGTTAGAAATCAAGACTATGATAAGGAGCTATGATCTAGTGGTGGTCACTTCAATGTTTGAGAAATCAAGACTATGATAAGGAGCTATGATCTAGTTGTGGTCACTTCAATATTTTAGAAATCAAGACTGTGTTAAGGAGCTATGATCTAGTTGTGGTCACTTCAATGTTTTAGAAATCAAGACTGTGTTAAGGAGCTATGATCTAGTTGTGGTCACTTCAATGTTTGAGAAATCAAGACTATGATAAGGAGCTATGATCTAGTTGTGGTCACTTCAATGTTTTAGAAATCAAGACTATGATAAGGAGCTATGATCTAGTTGTGGTCACTTCAATGTTTGAGAAATCAAGACTGTGTTAAGGAGCTATGATCTAGTTGTGGTCACTTCAATGTTTTAGAAATCAAGACTATGATAAGGAGCTATGATCTAGTTGTGGTCACTTCAATGTTTTAGAAATCAAGACTATGATCAGGAGCCATGATCTAGTTGTGGTCACTTCAATGTTTTAGAAATCAAGACTGTGTTAAGGAGCTATGATCTAGTTTTGGTCACTTCAATGTTTTAGAAAACAAGACTGTGTTAAGGAGCTATGATCTAGTTTGTGGTCACTTCAATGTTTTAGAAATCAAGACTATGTTAAGGAGCTATGATCTAGTTGTGGTCACTTCAATATTTTAGAAATCAAGACTATGTTAAGGAGCTATGATCTATTTGTGGTCACTTCAATGTTTTAGAAATCAAGACTATGATAAGGAGCTATGATCTAGTTGTGGTCACTTCATTGTTTTAGAAAACAAGACTGTGTTAAGGAGTTATGATCTAGTTGTGGTCACTTCAATGTTTTAGAAATCAAGACTATGATAAGGAGCTATGATCTAGTTGTGGTCACTTCAATGTTTTAGAAATCAAGACTATGATAAGGAGCTATGATCTAGTTGTGGTCACTTCAATGTTTGAGAAATCAAGACTGTGATAAGGAGCTATGATCTAGTTGTGGTCACTTCAATGTTTGAGAAATCAAGACTGTGTTAAGGAGCTATGATCTAGTTGTGGTCACTTCAATGTTTTAGAAATCAAGACTATGATAAGGAGCTATGATCTAGTTGTGGTCACTTCAATGTTTTAGAAATCAAGACTATGATAAGGAGTTATGATCTAGTTGTGGTCACTTCATTGTTTTAGAAATCAAGACTGTGTTAAGGAGCTATGATCTAGTTTTGGTCACTTCAATGTGTTAGAAATCAAGACTATGCTAAGGAGCTATGATCTAGTTGTGGTCACTTCAATGTTTTAGAAATCAAGACTATGATAAGGAGCTATGATCTAGTTGTGGTCACTTCAATGTTTTAGAAATCAAGACTGTGCTAAGGAGCTATGATCTAGTTGTGGTCACTTCAATGTTTGAGAAATCAAGACTGTGTTAAGGAGCTATGATCTAGTTGTGGTCACTTCAATGTTTTAGAAATCAAGACTATGATAAGGAGCTATGATCTAGTTGTGGTCACTTCAATGTTTGAGAAATCAAGACTGTGTTAAGGAGCTATGATCTAGTTGTGGTCACTTCAATGTTTTAGAAATCAAGACTATGTTAAGGAGCTATGATCTAGTTGTGGTCACTTCAATGTTTTAGAAATCAAGACTATGATAAGGCGCTATGATCTAGTTGTGGTCACTTCAATGTTTTAGAAATCAAGACTACGATAAGGAGCTCTGATCTAGTTGTGGTCACTTTAATGTTTGAGAAATCAAGACTGTGATAAGGAGCTATGATCTAGTTGTGGTCACTTCAATGTTTGAGAAATCAAGACTGTGATAAGAAGCTATGATCTAGTTGTGGTCACTTTAATGTTTGAGAAATCAAGACTATGCTAAGGAGCTATGATCTAGTTGTGGTCACTTCAATGTTTGAGAAATCAAGACTGTGATAAGGAGCTATGATCTAGTTGTGGTCACTTCAATGTGTTAGAAATCAAGACTATGCTAAGGAGCTATGATCTAGTTGTGGTCACTTCAATGTTTTAGA
>NW_027629472.1:0-7500 GCF_034508935.2 Berghia stephanieae | reverse complement strand
ATTTCATTTTGGATACTGATGTTTGACTTTTTCTGTTAGAAAATGGTAATCTAAATATGAAATAAATAACACACGACCATAGTTAGTTTTAGTGGGGAAATGTTTAATATAATTCTGTATATGGATGGTAGATAAGTAAATTGAATATAAATTTGAAAGTTAAAAAGATACTTTATAATGACTGTAGTTATTGGGTGCAGAGGTGGGACTGGCTAATAAAATATGATGATATCCATGTTGGAATTTGGTCATTTGTGGATGACCAAGGCGATTACAGAATCCGTTTTCGTTGTAGATGTATTTGTGTTGATGGTGATTTGTTGTTGTTGTAATGATAGTTGTGGTGGTGATAGTATTAATAGTCGTGGTGATTTATGGTTGTTGTGGTGAAAATGGTAAATTGTTATAGTGTTGGTGACAGTGAGTTGGCATGGCATAATCCTGGTTGTGGTAAATTGTTATAGTCTTGGAAATGGTAAATTATTATCGTTTTGAAAATGGTAAATTCTGTTATTGCCTTGGTGATGGTAAATATAATGATTGTGATCTGTTTAACAATTCTGATTATTATAACATGAAATATGAAAAAAAAAATATTTGTTTTAAAAGAGATAAATATTATACAATGTCAAGTATATGAGATAAACAATATTTACAGTAACAAAATGACAAATTATGCTATACAATATTAATAACAGTTAATGTAAAGGAAATGATATAAACGTACTTAATTGAATTCCGTCAAGTTATTGGCGAGAGTTTTATCAGAAACGTCAGCTGTGACCAAATTATTATTTTTTTTTTGATAAAAAACCCACGGATTTAATTGTAAAACACAATCAGCCAATGTGTAGTGGACATAAGATTGGTGAACTACGCCAGCAAGCACATGCATTTTATTTTACTTTATTACATATCACCTCCATGGTTTATTTCCAAATGTGTAGAGCATTGGCAAAGATCACTTGATCCATCTAAATGTAAAGTCTTACACACATGAAGGTCTAACCCACAACGTATCCATACTGTGTAACAAAGTACACTAAACTGCAGGTCTGATAACCCGATCCATTCTGGGCAAATTGATATAATGAAACTCTCATAAAATATTGTCCAAAACAACAATGTTAAACTAGGCCAAAATTGTGTTCGGATGTCAGACGTGCATATATATACACGTCGCCTGTCACCAATGATGAATCGAACATGTGTCTACTACTACACAACTATAATTTATAAGATATATTGATACCTTGAAATAAACTTTGACGACCATCTGTTTACAATGATATCACGTTTCAAAGCCATTTCAGAGTGGTGGGAGACAAAACCCTTCCTAAACTCGCGGACATTTTCTATTTTACTTTAGGTAGGAAATCTGTTAGATTCCAAATATTTTTTAATTGCTTGTACACACTTACAGTGTTTATTTCAAAGTCCCCGATATGACACCGAATACAAGTATTTCTATAAGTAATGAAGTGTCTTTATGTAGATTTTAGGCTTAACTGTGAGGCTTTGAAGACAATTCTATGCAACCTTGACAAAGGCTGTGTCTTGGTTCTTAGAGAAATCCTCCATGGTGAGAAATTCTCGTTTTTTTTAAAAAGGCACTTAAATTATTCTTTCTTTATTAGTTTCATTTTCAAAACAAACCATACGAGTACATATAGGTAATCAAATCACTGCCATCAAAAAAACAATTGAGATTTTAGTATTTCGTATTGGCTTTGTGAGGAAATTGACGCCTAACGTTGTTTTACCGTATTTCAGTCAAATGTATAAATGGATGGATTTTAATATATATTATAAAGGATTCGTTTTCAATGATAAATTAGACTCACAATACAATTTCTGATAATTATTACAACTAAGAATTTCTAAACATTAAAACCGGCTACACGTCACAAAAATATTTTAAAAACCTATAAAAATGGAAATAATGAATTCAATGACGTTTAAACGGCCATAACTTGTGAAGGCGACACTGAAATGTTTTATAACTTGTGTTTTTATCTGAAAAAAGGATTATGTTCAATTTTATAAAAGTGCTAAATATCCCAAAAGGTCATGGGAAAGTGTACACTCAACTGACCCGTCCCAATTAAGTTATAATCACTTCCATATAGACCCCACAAAATTGCCTCTGAATTCAGATTTTTTTCAATATCCGACATAGAAATATGTGGAAAAGATATTATATTAAGATACAGAAACATTTTAAAGATGAGACTGTGGATATTCAATTACAAAGTCGTCCGAATTGTCGCCTTGACTAATTTATAACTTCTAAATAATGTCTAATTAACTTATCCATCTATATAAATAGAATGAATTGAATCTCCCCGCCCCACGGTATTCTTTACAAAAGACTTACAGTTTATCTCACCCTGTTTAAATAATAATTACTGATTGTTGTTTCTTATTTGAGTTCATTAGGCATCAAATAGTAATACGACTGACTTAGATATTTGTAATAAGGGTGGGGTGGGGGAACCAGTGATAGATGATAGATAAATAAATCTATATATGTATAAATCTGTATCTCTATCTGTATCTAGTCTATGACAATTTCACAGTCTCGTCTAGAACTTTGACAACATTAAGAATATAATATATGTACCTTTGATTACAATATCTGTAACAATATAATATAAACTAACACTTATATTAGAGTAAATCTGATTCGTGCATGATATAAACCAACATATTGACAAGGACATGTAACCAAGAGATGATTTACAAGGAAAGACAATATCACATCGTTAAAAAATCAGTGATAACAAAAGGCCTTACTTCAATGACGTTCTATGACCCCTAAAATGGGTGAGTGGGGGGGGGGGGGGGGGTGGGTTACCTACCGTTCTTTGCATACAAAAGTACCCAGTCCATCTGGATAGCGAGTGATCGCATTGGTTTTGCCTCACAATAAGAGTGTATAAGAGTGTTTATTGTTATTTTGATTTAATGTTTGATAAAGTATGTGATAATTAGAGAATATAGCATATAATAATGTCATATGACTCGCCTTGAATTACTAATTACGTCTGTATAATAATCTCTATATAAAGTGTGTGATACTCAAAGAAATATATCATATAATAATGTCATATGACCCCTTCAATCACTAATTACGTATTAATCTATTGTCTTAGGCAGTGGGCTCTTCAAATTGAGTCCTTGAAAACGAATCATTACTTACATTATCTCACCTTACTCAGGTGTTAAATGATACCCTGGCCGTTAAAAACTTGTTTCAGTCGGAAAAAAGAATTGGAAAATCTCCCAATAGGCGTCATGTTTCGTTCAACATGTTAGTGTTGATGTTGACCAGGGACCCTTTATAAAAGACTTTAAGTACCTTTTGTGGAAATTGCGTAATATATAAACAGATCAAAACAGTGGGAGGTATTGTCACATTACACAAATGTCAAATATTTCTAACCTTCGAAAATTATACGGTAAACATCCTATTAATCACATTCAGTGATTTAGAGAGGAAAAAAAATGCTTTTTTTACTTGAGGTAAATGAAATAAACTGAAACCTGATAAATAAAAAGCCTTCCAAAGCCGGGGAGAATTTCTTATTTATTTTTCTCTCTTTGTCTTTGTTAGAAATTCTATAAAATCTACTGAGGTTTAGAACGGAAATTAACTATTTTTATTTTTCTGTGTTTTGACATAAAATCTTGTTTTACTTAAAGGAGGGAGATAATCATTGAATATCATCAAGTAGTTAAAAACCATTGAGTTGTTTCCCTTTAATTTGCCGAGATATCCAATATCAGGATAAATCATAATTAGTGCCCCGTCGCGTCACATTGGTGTAATATCGGAGCAATGGAGATGATGACAATGAATTTGGTAGAAAATAGAACACTGTGAAGAATTTTCCTTTAAAGTTTATAGAGATAGGTTGTTGTCTGTAAAATGTGTCGCATCGTCCGGAAACGGTAATGTATTCAGGTGACCGAATTGATGCAATTAGAAATTAATGTAAAACATTGATTGGTATGGCTATATTTTATTTATTTGAGGAGGAAGGAGGGAGAAAACAATATTTCTCCGACGTGACACCAGATAATGATGATGGGACACATTTTCCATTTATATTTATATGATGAAGGATTGAAACGGCTTGTTTTACGCGTTTACTCTAATTCTTATAAACGGATAATATGATTAATAATATGGATGTAATTGTGATAAAGATTTGTAATATATATAAATTGAATAATAATAATAATAATAATAATAATAATAATAATAATAATAATAATAATAATAATAAATATAATAATAATAATAATAATAATAATAATATAAATAATATAATAATAATAATAATAATAATAATAATAATGATAATAATAATAATGATGATGATGATGATGATGATGATGAATGATGATGATGTTGATGATGATGATGTATGATGATGTGATGATGATGATATGATGATGATGATGATGATGATGATGATGATATGATGATGATGTGATGATACGGTAACGACGACTACGACGACCATAATGATGATGATAATAATGACGATGTGGTGTTGATGTTGGAGTTTGGTGAATGATTCAAACCAGGATTATCAGAAAACGGACACCATTGATGACTGGATTTAAATGGGTTTCAATAGATATCCAGTAAAATAGGAGTAGTGATCATTGGGATTATGGAATCTTGTCCGTGCTATCTCACCACAGGCCTGACGGTCTGTCTTGTCCAACAAGACCGCCGTACTCACTGATGACTGGTCATTGTAGTCCTTGTCATAGGAGTACAGCGTGGCAATCCTCTTGTCAGACATCAAATCGACCTCAGTCCATGCTGTAGAATAAATGTAATGTAGTTGAATGTTTGTATGTGTGTGTGTTGTGTGTGTGTGATGTGTGTGTGTGTATGTGTGGTTGTGTGTAATAAAGTCATAGCCGTCATTCATAACATACAATTCTATACAAACACACACCGATGCATTTTTTTTAAAATTTGAGATTTTATATAGCGCAACATCTAATAAACGTGCTCAAGGCGCTTTACAAGGAGTTCGTAGTCAACAGCAACATTTAACATGTAGGACGGAACATGACACCTGTTAGGCGATATTATATTTTCTTTGGACAGGACAACGCTGTTAACTACCAGGTCACATTTTATACCTGAGTAAGGTGAAAGAATGTGAGCAAAGAGCCTTCTTCAAGGACTCAACTATGCATAGAGCGAGACTCGAACCCAGGACCTTCGGATCCGAAAGCAATTGTCATACCACTAGACCACATAGCCGCACGGATTAGTCTATACAATGAGATATAAGACTTACTGTGGTCATACTGGCTTTATTGTCATACGGAATGAATTCAACGGGTTCCGTTGTCGTAATAATGTAAAAACAAATGATGGTGACGATGATATAATGGGTAATGATTTATGCTTAATAGGATGAGTTTGACCTTGATGAAAGTGTGACCTTGAGAGAATGATGACCTTGGTGATAAATTTCGAAATGTTGCCGTTATCGGTAATTCAAGTAATAATAACAAAGAAGAAAAATAATAATAATTACAAAAATAATAATAATAAATAATAATATAATAATAATAATAATAATAATAATAAAATAATAATAATAATAAATAATAATAATAATATATAATAATAATAATAATAATAATAATAATAATAATAATAAAATAATGACTATAATAATATGTAATACAAATAATTCAACTATGTTAGATTAATAATATAATAATAAAAATGATATAGATATAATAATAATAATAATATAATATCTTAATAGGATATTAATGAATATATAATGAATAGTATAACTAATAAGAATATGATTGTATAAATTTGAAATGTCGATATATTAATTAATAATAATAACAAAGAAGAAAAATAATAATAATAAAAATATAATATAATGATAGATAATGATATAATAATAATAATAATGAAGATGATAATAATAAATAATAATAATATATAATAATAATAATAATAATAATAATAATAATAATAAAATAATAACAATAATAATAATATCATAATGACATTGAATACTCGTCCTCTTGGTAATATCTGCTAAATGTGTTCAAAGCGCTTTCCAATGGATCCCAAGCCAACAACAACGTTAACATTAAGCGAGAATTGACACGTGTTAGATCACTTTACAATATTTAGACACCGACAACGGTCTTACCGGCTACATACCAATTTACACCTGAGTACAGCGAGAAATATTAGTCGAAACCGATCTCTAAGGAACGAACCGATCGACGCTCAAGCGGGACTCACACCTCAACCTTAGCATTCAAAGACGAGTATCACACCACTAGACCACATGGCTGCACTATTATGTAATAATATTATGATTAAAAACAGCTATTTCAAACAGATTTCTCAAATCAAACATACACCAAATATATTTCCTGTTATGGAAAGTAAATATAATTCAAAGACTTTTGATTCACAATCAACATGATAGGGACATTAGAAAATTATGCAACTTGAACATTTGGACTTTTTTGGTCGCGTTTGAAATGGCAAAACCGAATAAACATGTATAATTATAATTCGTTGAACTAGAAATTGTGAATTTCTAAAAGTGAGTTGCTCATGGTACGTCTTTGCTTCGTGCTGAATGGTATCGGTTGGAATACCCGCTCGCTACAGGCACTGTGCAAGTCACTCGCTAGTCTAGAAATGCGCGCTACCCTGCGGCTGAATCTGATTATCCCGGTGTTAAATTTAATTAGACACTAAATACATATTTCCTCTACGGGACAAATGAAAGAATTAAATTATTTACTTATATAACGATTAATTCAATTATTTATCTAGAACAATCTATCATTCACGACACAACATTTACAGCTAATGTTTTCAAGAAGGTTTGGAATTTGGAGCGCTCGGTTTGTCAACAACATGAATTTAAATCAAACAAGGATTCGACTCAAATGTTGATACCAAACTATAGTGGGTGGCAGGCGGGTAAAACTTGGCTTATTTAACACGTTATTTCAAATTAAAGGCATTTAAATTGAATGACTTTAACCTATATTTCCATCAACACCAAACAAACATATTTAAAATTATTAGAAAGAAACAAAATATCATTTTTAGACAATGCTAGAAACGTTTTCGTAGACTAATTAATACCGCTGGCAGTTATAAAAGACAGTTAAATCGACAGAAACTCCTGCCAATAGGATTATATCGTTGAGAATAGCTATTAATCATAATAATAGTAATAATAATATCAATCATAATAATAATAATAGTAATAATAATATCAATCATAATAATAATAATAGTAATAATAATAATAATAATATAATAATAATAATAATAATAATATAATAATAATAATAATAATAATAATAATAATAATAATAATAATAATAATAATAATAATAATAATAATAATAATAATAATAATAATAATAATAATAATAATAATAATAATAATAATAATAATAATGATA
>NW_027629471.1:12500-16388 GCF_034508935.2 Berghia stephanieae | reverse complement strand
AAACTTAAAAAAACAGTTAATAAGGATGAAACAAAAGGCACTAAAATACAAGTCATTCACAAACTTTAAGAAATTTTAAAAAATCAGTTTAGAACTGAAAGCAGAAATTTTGAATCTCATTCTCTCATTGCTGGGTGCAGTCATTTTTTTTTCTTCATAAAGGCGTGTCAACAAAAGAAAGACATCACACATCAGCCGAGGTCATAAGGCACGCGCGCGTTTCTTGTCCAGCCTCGATACGGTCAGTAAGGTGAATACGAGGTGGCACAATTCGTCCTTCTTCCGTCTCACTTGACCCCTGACCCCAACGATCGAACAACTTGGCGAAGCTTGTGCGGAAGAAAGAGCGGAAACTCTTCCTGAAAGGAGGTGAAAATATCAAATAAACATAAAGTTTGATAGCCCAGTCGAGACGATTCATGTATAGAAAAACAGGTTGTAAATCTATGATCAGTTGTGGTACTGGTCCCGAATTAACGACTCCGTAAAAGCGAACGACTGACATGGGGAGTTTGAGTAACAGCATTATAAGAACCACGAAGAATACGACATTAGTCATAAGTAATGGCGACGTGTTAGATGATCCGTTCCTAGAAGGACTTGCTCTGTTGTTGACATCTACAGTGGTTGAATTAATTCTGTAATATTCACAACCACGAGCTAATATAAGAACGATGAGCACGACGAGCAAGATGTATGGTACGATTCGAACGAATACAAAATCCAGCTTCATGAGAATGGTAAACTCGTCCTTGAATTCAGGCCAAGTGCTACAAAAGACTCCGAGATAGGGATTGTTGACGAGCCCAGTCATATAGATGATGTAGTAATAGCAAACACCGGTCAGTACGGCCATGGCTGGAAGAGAAAAAGTGAAAACAAATCAGTTATGTTGGAAAAAGTAATGAGCAAAATTGAATATATAACAGCTTAATGCCTTGTCCTGCATGTTAAGTGTTGCTTGGTTGGGACCCCTTGCAAAGCGCTTTGAGCACGGTTAGTGGATATCGCGATATATATATATATATATATATATATATATATATATATATATATATATATATATATATATATATATATATATAATGCCCAAGTTTTTAAATTAACGATTGATCAAGACAAGAATTATTTTTTTCCCCGAAGAGAGTAAATCCGTGCCCTTAAACATGACATACAAATTAAACCCAGGTACACTCGAGGACAGTTTCTTCGATCACCACGGGGCATGCAAAACCGTTTGAGGAAACCGTAATTCTAGGAAACTGTGTTCAAAGAATAATAAGGAAAAATTTAGGGACTTTCAAATGAGTTCGGGGAAACCGTGTTTTCGAGGAAACCGTACTCGAGTGTATCATATTTTAAGATATACCATTACGTACTTATTTGCAGGTCTGATAATCCGAGTATTTATGAGCTCATAGTTGTAATGGGAATAGTCTCAAACCAGCTATTTTCATTTACAGCAATGTTAAAATAAGCCCATGATAACGTTCGGTTATCAGACCTGCAAATAGTATGTGCACGTGGTTACAATCAACGTAATAAAAACAAATTTGAGCTTTTGTATGGCGCAATATCGGCGAAACGTGCCCAACGCTTTTTACAAGGGGTCCTTGGCCAAAAGCATGTAGAAGTTTTTACCGAAAGAGACAGTGCTGTTAACGGCCAGGTACTCGTTTTACACATGAGTACGTTGAGAGCAGGTGAGTAAAAAGTCTTTTCCAAGGACCCAACTATGCGTCGAGACCTGACCCCAGGACCTTCCGATCCGAAGGCGAGTGTCATACAACAAGACCATATAGCTACACTTTACCAGTTTGAGAGGATGGGTTACAAGAACGGCTATATGTGCGGCTATGTGGTCTGGTGGTAGGACACTCGTTTTCGGATCGGAAGGTCCTGGGTTCGAGCTCGAATTAAAAATTCACCCCATACACCGGAGCATACTCAATGTCTCAATCGTTTCTATGTTATATGTTTGTGTTGAGAATATTGGCTATAAAGCTTAACTGCTGGTCAAAAATAACTTCGCGATGGTTGTGCGCGAGCGAGCCTGCGATCTCCAAGAAGTGGGTGAGAGAGGGCTCTAGAAATATGACTTGGGTTTGAAACGAATATTTTTGTATTCGTGGATAGCTCACACGGTAGAGCCACGCTCTCACCTGCCAGACGGAGTTGTCGTACCAATAAGGTCGCAGGTTCAAACCCCACCACCGCCGCGAAAAAATTTTTATTCTCTATTGTCTTCTGGCACTTTTCTACTCACTTCATATCTAGTAGTAGTAGTAGTAGTAGTAGTAGTAGTAGTAGTAGTAGTAGTAGTAGTAGTAGTAGTAGAAGTAATAATAATAATAATAATAATAATAATAATAACAATAATATAATAATAATAATAATAATAATAATAATAGAATATCAAAAATACAGAATTATCTTTAAACATTATTTAATAGATTAATTCTTTGATAGATTTAATTATAAATTAATAATAAAATAAAATCGTGAAAAAAGAAAAAACAAACCAAACAAAAAACCTAGTATGTTCACGTGAATTCCATAAACCCTCAACACTTTGGTTGACTTTCCATGAGTACAGACACGCTTTCGAGTGACGTCACGAATTCTTAGAAGCGTCTGTGACTCTCACTTCGACGAGCGAATATTCATATACATTCTTATTTTATTACATCTTAGAATTCTATAATTGGTTTGTATTCGGATTTAGAATTTTACTAACATTGTATATTACCCCTACTGTCCATCTTTTGTATGCCTGACTCGGTGTTATCTATGATAATTCGTTTTGATAATTCCACCCTGGGCACGGCCTTTCTTACTCACCACGACTTACGTGTACTAACCTCATTTGTTGGTCGTTTATAGACGGGGAAGTTATTAGAGAGAGAACGTAATATTGGTTTTGCGCATGCGTCTCTCGTCCTCGCTTCCGGTGAAAGCGGCATGAGACACTTCACCTAAAACCGAGGACGAGAGAGACGCATGCGCAAAACCATGTTGACGTTCTCTCTGTAAGGTACGCGTCCAATCAAGGGACGCTACTCTTCCGCTAATCTCATTCCCTATTGATTATTTTAAAAATTCGCTTCAAAGAGTAACGTCATTCGTACAAGTTTCCGGACTCATGTAAAGTCACCCAAAATGTTGGGGTTTGTGGCATTATAATCAAATATCATCCCCACCTTGGAGATGAGCCTTCATTTAATTAAGTAAATTATAGCTAACACTCCTTGTAAAACTGGACTAATCCAGATGAAGAAAATGAACGTAAAGATAAAATGATTAGAATTAGGAAGATCAATATTGTAACTCTTCAATAATGGATTTTGTAAAATAAACAAATGTGGTATATATTATGTCCGACAAAAAACAAAAAAAAAAAAAAAAAAAAAAAAAAAATATATATATATATATATATATATATATATATATATATATATATATATATATATATATATATATATATATTTGACAACTCGCCCAATCTTGTAAAAAAATCTCATACTTAGGACTGTTCAAGGAAATCTCAGGTTTGAGAGTATGTGACAAAATGGATGTCATTTTAATCAATTGCTGTCTGAAGGACTAGTTTTCAGGCCGAAATATTTAAATTTGTGTTGGTTTATTTTTTCAGAAAACGACAGTATTGTGCGGCTATGTGGTCTAGTGGTATGACACTCGCTTTCGGATCTGAAGGTCCTGGGTTCGAGCCTCGCGCTTGGTGCATAGTTGAGTCCTTGGAAAAGGCTCTTTACTCACATTCTCTCACCGTACTCAGGTATAAAATGAGTACATAGCCTTTAACAGCGTTGTCTTTGTCCGAAACAGTCCTAACAGGCGTCATGTCCCGTCCTACATGTTAAATGTTGC
>NW_027629471.1:0-2500 GCF_034508935.2 Berghia stephanieae | reverse complement strand
CAGGATCGGACTCATTATTTTCAATAAGTAACCACTGTAAAGTCCAAATATCTCACTTTCCTCTAGGCAAACACAAATATAAGAAGTATATATCTACAGGATCATTAATTATGCTGATATAGATACCAAATTTGAAAAGCAGAAAGGACAAGAATCAATGAGACAGTCAAATTCAAATTCATTTAAATTAAACCATTCAAGACTAGTCTAAACAACTCACTATAATCACATTTTATCTCACCGATGTAAGAGGTAGCACATACACTAAAATAATCCGGTTAAAGGCTTATATTATAGGTTTCCATAGAATCTAGAAGTCAAGTGAACGGATATTCTTTTGCCAGGTGTAGAATGTCTCAATCCTCAATCTGGAAAGAGTTCCTAAATTTGGGTGTTGTATAGTTTTGCTTTTACCTCAGACATCGTTATTTTTCTGTATGTTAGCAGTACGTCACAATGAGGCTGTTTGGTTGAACGCATCCTTTAATGACGACATCTCTCTCATCCCACAGTTGCGAAAAAGGTCAAGTTTTGTTTGACATTCTCTGGAAAGAAAGGAAAATGGAAAGAGGAGCAAATTAGACCAGTAACACTAGCAATGATAAAAAATATATAAATTATATAAGAAAGAAAATATAATATGACCTTTGTTCTGGACTTGTAATTTTGAGCTTATAAGGAAAGAGTTGTTCCCCTTTGTCCTCTAGCCAATTGACTTTATTTACTTATAGTACCAACGGTTTATTTTCAAACTAGTTCAGATCTGTTTTCTGTTCCCGAATATTTGATATTCATATTTAATGAAACAGTGAGACATGTCAAATTTTATGTGGTATTTATAGTATTTCATTTACGAGCAAAGTATTTTTTTCAAAGTCTTAAAGGGCTTACTGATTTTAAACCTGATTTTAATTTTTAAAAACATACATCATTTTTTTCAAATTATTACTTTTATATTTTGTTGTCCTTGTTACTAGTTGTTGTTATGCATAAAATATGTATGTAAACTGTGTATTTAGGCCAACAATAAATAATAACGTTTTCATAATATATGTATTCATGATTCAATTAAATTGACGTTAATCAGTCTTTAGTTATTGTTTTTAACAGCCATGTTTATGATTTGTACTCACTAGATTATACCAATCAGACTATAAAGATTAAAGGTTACACACAGTATTGTGTGTTGATATCTTTGATTTGGCTGGAGGATATTGTGAATATTTACCTTAATGCATATCATCAATAACACATCAGAATGGCATACCCAATAGTAGGATGCGCTATTTGTTCACTATTTTTCTTATTTATGCTATATTATAATGTCCACGAGTCCGATTATGTTATTGCAATTTTTATCTCTATATAACGTATTTCTAATTGTGTATATATAGAGAAAGATAAAGTGAATAAATGTGACTCATATATAGGGAACAACACAAAACAAACGACGTTCCGGCCTTTGGCCTTCTTCAAGTAAACATGGACTATGTTATATGTATTAGATTGTCATAATAGTTAAAGCATTATAGGGATAAATTTTAATGCATGGTCACCAAAATTTGTTCAACCCTCTCCTTACCAAGTATAGGAAAATCGTCACATTCGTTACGATACAACCAACATTTTTCTTATTCAAATTTCTTTCTTCATCATAAAATTTAAAGAAAATGAACAGTGTGTTGTAGAGTATTTTTGCTAAAGAAGTTATGTATGACCAGAAGTGTATTGCTATTATGTCAGAATGATTAAAAAATCTATTTTTGTCTTAGTTGGGTGTGAAGTTTTTGGGAAAATCCTGAAAATGGCTGGTAAGGAGAGGGTTAATGCTATTTCTTGATTTCAATTTATCTTAAACTGAAAGAACCCATACTCCATCATATCATCGAAGAAATCACACACAAAAAGTATGCAATAAACAACGTGCTGTGACTGAGTTCTTTACTGCAGTGAAATGTGCACGCGTAAACAGTCATAAACGGCTGAAACGGTATTTATGTGACTCGTGGGTATTCGAAACAGTTCATTGATGGGTTATATATTATGTGCTTTACTGGAACTGATGCTGTCTCCACCAGCATTAATGAGCAGACGCTTAAGTGGTCGTCCACAAAGTGCATCAACCGCAGCAAATCTACAAAAAAGTTGACGAACTTAATCGACTTATTGCTTGATAAAATAATCAGACATTTTACAAAGGCTTGGAGTTTCATAGATCGATATATCGTAGAGTTACAGAAAAAAAAGAAAAAATTGAGCTTTATATAGCGCAATATCCACTTAATGTGTTCAACGCGCTTTGCAAGCGGTGCCTGGTCAATAGCAACATTTAACATGTAGGACGGAACATGACGCCTGTTATGCGATATTACAATTTTTCGGACTAAGACAACGCAGTTAACGGCCAGGTACTCATTTTACACCGAGTACGGTAGAGAATGTGAGTAAAGAGCCTTTCCAAGGACTCAACTATGCGCCGAGCGCGGACTCGAACCCAGGA
>NW_027629470.1:10000-12500 GCF_034508935.2 Berghia stephanieae | reverse complement strand
TCTGGATAATACATTTAAGTGAGAATTACTCATAAAGTGGATGGCAAAAAAAAAAAAAAAAAAATACAATAACAAAGACCTGAGTGACGTCAACTTCATTCTATCTATAAATCAAATAAACAAAAGAAAAATAAACGAACACTTCTTTCTTCTATTGACAAATAGACTTCAATAAAACTTTGAACCTGGTTTGAACGAAGGTAAATTGCACTGAATCGACTGACACGAACCGGGTTATTATAATACATCACTGATTGGTGGAAGGCATCACATGAGATGCTCTGAGCATGCGCACAAGTCAGTTCTGAACATCGTTTTCAAGTCAACTGGCCGTTGTTTATTTCTATTCGAAAGTTTCTATTCTGTTATAAAGGTAAGGAGGTGTTACATATGGATAATAACAGACGATTAAATATTTAATAAGCTCTTCTTTGTAATGGTAACATTGGTTATCCTGTTTTTTCTCTCATTTATATGGCAGAACTTATCACACTGGTGTCACCGACACGCATTGTTTTGATTTATTTAATTCATTGTCACCATTGTGCTGTTGCACTCAACCCTTGGATTTTAACAGTGCAACTTGTTTATAGCACGAGTGTCCTTAGTTTGGCACATGAATGGTGATGTGTCCTTAGCTTGGCACGAAAAATTTACCATGTTATGGTTTGCATTAAAAGTGGCTGTGTTCCGTCTGAATTAGGTCCACTATGGACCATAAAAGTGGGATGGAAAAACTAAACTAAACTGGGTCAACATGAAAAATGAATGTCAAATATTTTTTTTTCTTTCGCATTTTCCACGTTTTGTTTTGCTTTCATATTGGTTGTTTTGTAATTTGATACAGTTCTTCCATACTATAAAAAAAAATAAAAAATAAAAAAAAACCTAAAACAAATCAAACAAAATCAAACAAAAAACAAAAAAAAAACCAACAACAAAACGAAACACGTATTTAAAGTTATGACAAGAAAACTCGTTCTTCAATAAATAATGTCGATCATCCTGCCCAAAACTCTCACTTCCATGAAGTCCCAGGTTTGAGAGTTTTTGGTCAAGTTGAGCGTCATTTTAATCGATCGATATTTGAAGAACTAGTTTTCTGGCCAAAATCTTAAATAGACTTATTTTGTTTGCTTTGTGTGTGTGTGTGTGGGGGGGGGGGGGGGGGGGGGGGGGGGGGGGTGTTCGGTCTTCTTTTGTTTGTTTGTTTTTCTGAGTATGACAGAGTTATGACCAAATAGGCTGGGACAACATGGGGCATAGCTGCTGTCTTGAATACATCGTGCCGATCACCAGAAATGGTTTTGACCTTCCATAGTTTGAAAATCGTTCAGACTATTTATAAAACATTTGGTCGAAAAAAAAAAAAATCTATATAGCTGGACAAATGTAACAATAACAATGCAACTATATATGCGTCACTGCGTTACAAATATAGACCTAGCAGCTATCATCGGATTAAAGCACATATTATTGGCTTTTTAACACGTTTTAATCTAAAATTGTTCGAACCAAAAGGAGCGTCTATAATCCAATAATACTAATAATCGTATTATCACACCCCTTCTCACCCAAAACCATTCATGAAAACGAGGAAGTCAAAAAACATTAATAAGAAAGAAGACAAAACAACGGAATTGAAATGAAAATGTCAACTCTGCTGCTGCCGTCTGCCTCTATTTCGACTTGACCTAAAAAACGTCAGTACGTGTTTTATTCCCACCCTCTCTCTCTCTCTCTCTCTCTCTCTCTCTCTCTCTCTCTCTCTCTCTCTCTCTCTCTCTCTCTCTCCTTCGCCTTTTTAGCGCAGATCATTAACCACGATTGATGATGACTCATGACAATGTCCATAAGTTATGGATTTTGACGCATGTTTAGACGTTAATTTATGGTTAAAATTATGGTTTAAAAAACCCCCAATAAATCCTGCGACCTTGATCCCTTACCAGCACGGCTTTTGGCCAGCTCCATCGATACATTATTACCGTCCGTTACATCAATCATAAATACATCCATACTGACTGGCGAAGTTCCATCGTGCTTTAAAAGTGCTCTTGTTTTTTAAGGGTTTTACGGCGCTTGCAACACATTAATGTCATATCTCGCCAAACGACTTCTGCAGAAACCATCACTGGACCACAATGTATTAATGTGTGGAAGGCCGAGTATCCTTAAACAGGCAAATAAATCACCTATTACTCTCGGAATTAGCACAATAGAATTTTCAAATAAAGCAAAAAACCTTGGCGTCATCATTGATAAAGATATTTCCATGACAAGCCACGTGAATAACACCATACAATCTATGTAGACTATATAGAAATGAAAAAAAAAAAAAGCAAAATTCGTCATTTAATACTGACGCATAAAGCAGAACTTTTAATTACTTCCTTTGTTTAATCCAAATTGAACAATTGTAACTCCCTCCGGGTGAATTTAGCTAAAGACAAAATGAGTAAACTTCAGGTTGCTCAAAATAACGCAGCCAGACTCATTG
>NW_027629470.1:0-7500 GCF_034508935.2 Berghia stephanieae | reverse complement strand
ACAGGCAGAGACAATCCAAAAGTAATTTTACGCCAGACCGAGCAAACTAATCACTTTTGTCTGAGAAAACACGGAGGCCAGAGATTATTCCTGCGTGTTGCTCTCCCTTTAAAAGGATTTTGAAAAGACACTAGAAAAAAAAAAAAAAAAAAAACATCTTCAAAACAAAAAAGTACCAACAAACAACATAAATAAATAAAAATGCAAGCAAGAAAAGAAAAGAAAGAGAATATAAAAAAAAACCCAGTAAAAATCATACAAAATAAAAAACAGTAAGAAATTATATTTTTAAAACAACAAAAACAAATATGTGTGTAGATAGTATGCGCTTGGCTAAGAAACTCACAACATTGCCATCCGGAATTATAACACACCAACACACAAAACTGTGTGTAACCTTGACCATTTATAGTCTGGATAATACAGTTTAGTAAGAATTACTTACAAACGTGGATGGCAAAAAACAATAACAAAGACCTGAGTGACGTCATCTTCGTTCTATCTATATCTGCGGTAATTGTTGTGTCCGTCCGAGCCACCAAAGGTCTACAGAGGAAAGGGAACGCAACGGGGGGATGCTAATTTTTTTTTTCCTTTTTATTCTATCATAATAATAATAATAATAATAATAATAATACTTTATTGCATCCCAAAAAGGAAATTTTTTGTACAGACGTGTTATAATTTACACATAAGATAAAAATACAATGGAAATAGGATGTATATATATAAAAAAGGAGCAGCTCTATAACCAGAGCTGCGCTTTATAATATGAATAATTTCAACACTGTAAAATAGTTAAAACTGTCACCATAAATTGAAAATTGAAAAGATTGCAAAACAAATAAATTAATAAATTAATATTTATATTTAAAAAAAGTAAAAATGAGAAATAATTATATAAAATGATTATTGCTTGTTGTTATAAAGCCTAATACTGGACGGCAGAAAAGATTTTCGGTGTCTCTCTGTTTTCGTTGAAATAGAGAAAGGGCGACCACTTCTTTCTGACATAATAATTGATGGTCTTAGTGGATGATACTGGTCATTTAATATTTTAGTTATTTTATTTATACAAAATTTCTCGTATAAAAGATCTACATCGTCAACATCATTTATATAGCGTTTAATGGATTTTTTAATATTTGAATTATTTTTGTTCCTTTCCACTGCTAAGCAATTGCCTCCCCAAGCTGTTATACAAAATGACAAAACAGTTTCGATTACTGCTCTATAAAATAATGTGCAGAGGGTTTTATCTATTCTAAACTGAGAGAGTTTCGATAAAAAATATGTACGTCTGCACATCTTATGCCTAATTATTTTCAAGTGTTCATCCCACTTGAGCCTGTCATCAATCGTTACACCAAGGTATTTGTAGTGAGGAACTCGCTGGACGAATTGGTCCTTTAATTTTAACGGTTCTATCGGTTCCTTCACTCTCCTAAAGTCAATCACTAGCTCCTTTGTCTTGCTTATGTTAAGCTCTAGGTGGTGGGCATCACACCAAGACACAAATCTATCAATTTCTTGCCTATAAGCCACTTCGTTGCCATTTGTTATGAGGCCTTGAAGAGCGGTGTCATCTGCAAACTTTATTAAAGGTACACTCAGGTTTTGACTTCTACAGTCATTCGTGTATATTGTGAATAATACAGGGGACAATACACAACCTTGAGGAGCACCAGTATTTGTAGTTATACAGGAAGATTTGTTTGCCCTAATTGAACATATTGTGCTCTCTCCGTAAGAAATTCGAGCACCCAAGCAATTATATACTTGTTTAAATTCAGACTAGTCAATTTTTGAACAACCAACTGAGGTTGCATTGTATTGAACGCTGAAGAAAAATCTGCAAAAAGCAATCTGCAATAGCTCCTAGCGTGATCTAGATGCCTGTAGATGTTGTTTGTAAACAGCAAAATGGCATCCTCTACGCCACGTCCTGGTTTGTAAGCAAATTGATGACTATCACTCAATGGCATAAACTGATTCCTAATTTTAACAAGAACAAGTTTTTCTAAAGATTTCATGACTATTGAAGTCAGTGCAACAGGTCTGAGATCGTTCATAGTTTCAAGTTTTTCTTTTTTTGGAACAGGAATAATTTTTGAAGTTTTCCAAATTTCATTCAAAAAAATTTTCATTTCATTTCAAAAATCATTCATCATTCCCTCTTGAAAGAGATGCTAAAAATCCATTAGCTCCAGTGATAAAGACTGATGAATAACAATGTTTCATCAGTAAAATACAATAGTTAATTCAATAAAATTTGACAATCTAAAAAAAAAGAAGAAAGAAACGAAAACAAGGGAAATAACTAGAGAAAATCACTCTACACACCAACCACTCCTTCATCTAGCTTTTTTGTGAGAACTTACTTGAGCTGTTTATATATATATATATATATATATATATATATATATATATATATATATATATATATATATATATATATATTATATATGTTATATATAATATATATATATATATATATATATATATATATATATATATATATATATATATATATATATATATATAATATTTGCGTTTTGTTTTGTTTTCGGGGGAGAAGGGAGGGGTTATCTAATATACGAGCCATAAAACAAATCGAAATTTCTGACACTAATAAAAGCATAACAAATGTTTAAAAACACTCTCTGAAAGTAATTGAGGCGAACTTTTTTTAACGAATTCAGTCCGACACCCAACAAGAATATAATATCGAATTCTGTCTGACACCCAATTTAAAGACAAAAAAAAATCAAAAAAAAAAGAAAAAAAAAAAAAAAGCAAATTCAAACAGACAGTAAGTAATAAGCGGTAACTGATAAATTGGTGCTCTCCAACTTTTCCTAATCATAAACAGCATCAGCATGCACTCACGTAGACGAGCAAACCTGCATGTTCCATACTACATTATCATATATACATATATATATATATATATATATATATATATATATATATATATATATATATATATATATATATATATATATATAATATATATATATATATATATATATATATATATATAATATATACGAGGGCTCTTTCAGAAATAACCGAAAAATGCCCATTGCTCAGCAACCAGTGGAGATTTTTTAATTCTGTAAACGACATGATATTCCTTATTTCCTACGGATATTCCCAGAAATTATGAAGTGCATCATTTTGCACAATGAATTTCTAGACGATTTTAAAGATGGCGGCCCACCTTGAAACTTGGTCAAAGGAGGAAATCAGAGCTGTCATACGTTTTTTGAACGCTAAAAGTCTGAATCCTACCGAAATTCATAAAGAACTTCAGAGTGTATATGATGAGCATGTTATAAGCCGTACACAAGTCTATCACTGGTGTAATTTGTTTGAAGCCGGCCATTCCCACTTGACAGACAGGGAAGGGAGAGGGCGTTCGATAACTGCGACGTCAGAAGACAATGTGAAGCGAGTTGATGAGCTTATTCCTCAAGACAGGAGGTTGAAACTTCGTGAAATCGCAAGCAGTCTTAAAATTTCGGAAACTTCTGCCCATAGAATTGTATTTGATGAACTTGGCTACAGAAAAGTCAGCGCAAGATGGGTTCCTAAGCAATTGACAGACAATCATAAAGAACAAAGATTGGACATCTGCAGGGAACTTTTGAGAAGAAGCAAGAGCTCACGCAGGGTTCACGGGCATACTGCCAATGCCGGCGGAGACTTTCTAGGGTACGATGTGACTTTTTTTGACAGCATAGTCACCGGTGATGAGACTTGGTTGCACCATTGCACCCCAGAAACAAAGCAAGATTCGATGACATGGAAACATCCATCCTCACCTGTCGCGAAGAAATTCAAAGTCATGCGGTCAGCAAAGAAAATAATGGGAACTGTTTTCTGGGACAGTCGTGGTGTTATTCTGTTCGAAACCTTACAACCTGGAGAAACAATCAATGCTGCAAGGTAATGCCAAACTCTTGACAAGCTTAGGGAGGCCATTCGCAGAAAGCGCCCAGGGCAGTTGACCAACGGGGCCATTTTGCAACACGACAACGCTACACCCCACACAGCACGAGTGACGCAAGGTTGGCTAGAGAAATATGGATGGGAGATTTTGCCACACCCACCACACAGTCCAGACCTCGCACCATCTGATTATCACCTCTTTGGGCCACTGAAACGTGAGCTGGCAGGAAAGCGCTTTGATGTCGATGAAGAGCTTGTTGACCATGTGCGGAAATGGCTACAAAACCTTGACGGAAATTTCTTCCGAGAGGGTATCCATTCCATGGTGCGGCGTTGGCAGAAGTGTGTCGACAGACTTGGCTGTTACGTAGAGAAATGAAGGACGAGTCAAGGTATGAACACGTGCAAGAATTTTGTTGATAGCATAAAAAACGCGGATTTTACAGGCATTTTTCGGTTAATTATGAAAGAGCCCTCGTATATATATATATATATATATAATATATATATATATATATATATATATATATATATATATATATATATATATATATATATATATATATATATATATATATATATACATACATATATATATATATATATATATATATATATATATATATATATACATACATATATATATTATATATATATATATTATATATATATATATATATTATATATATATATATATATATATATTATATATGAGGAGAGAACTTGCAAAATATTCTAAGCCACGTCTATCTAGATATAAATTGAGTTAACTCACTCAATCCTCACTCAATCCGCCGAATCTCATTTGGCCATCAACTCACTCAATTCTAGAGAATTTTGCTACTTTTCAAAATTGAAATATAAAATGTATTCAAATTGAGCATGTGCATAGATTGTTTTATTCAACTGTCATTAACATGTAAAAAAATAAAATATTAGCTGTGATACTACGCCTATAGATAGAATGCGCTTGGCCAAGGAGTTCACAACATTGCCATCCGGAAGTATAACGGACCAACACACAAACTCTGTGTAACCATGAACGTTTATGGTCAGGTGAATACAGTTTAGTGAGAACAACTCACAAACGCGGATGGCAAAAACAATAACAAAGGCCTGAGTGACGTCATCTGCATACTATCTATAATTTGTCTACGAAAAATGTAATAAACAGGCATGGGGTTTAAAAGGTAACCCTGGTAAACTACGGATATAGTCGGTGTTAGGGTTGAGTGAGTTAACACTTAACACTCTCAAGCAATCTTTTAGACACCTTACAGTCATCAGAGAAAAATTAAAGGTTCAAAGAAAAGAAAGAAAAAAACACACAAGATTTGGTTCTATGAGGCAAACAAAACACGTAGCTCTCTCTTTTAACTACTAAATGAATAACAAAATTTCTGTTTTCACTGGATAGTCAAAATGCGACTTTTGAAAAAATACCTCCTCTAACACACACACACACACACACACATATATATATATATATATATATATATATATATATATATATATATATATATATATATATATATATATATATATTATATATATATATTTATGAGTGTTGGTGGGTACTTGTAGGTACGAAAGTGCTCGATAATGGTGGTTAGAGCTAATATATAATGTAAATTTTCACTCACATTTTTTGCCGAGACGACTCGTTTCTGTGTATTTTCACACTTCTTCAGTCGGATAATCCATTTTGTCATGTCCGTAGAAAACTCCAAACTCCATGACAAAATGGATTATGCCGACTGAAGAAGTGTGAGAAATACACAGAAACGAGTCGTCTCGGCAAAAAATGTGAGTGAAAATTTACATTATATATATATAATATATATATATATATATATATATATATATATATATATATAATAATATATATATATATATGGTGTTGACCAACTGCCTAAAATCGGTATATCAAGATGAACGTGTATGCTCTAACTTGCTTTTACTTTTAAGCGTACCTACCTGATACACTTTGATCTAAGATAAATAGCTTCTATAAGGAAAGTGAGTGCTGTTTTGGAAACCTCAAAAACCTTAAATAAACCAATTCTGATCCAGTAGTTCATTTAAAAGCAATTTTATTCATCCTGTCCATTCCGACAAAATATCAGATCGACGCGGTGGTACAGACACACAGACACACACACATACACACATATTGATAGTATGCGCTTGGCTAAGGAGTTCACAACATTGCCATGCGGAAGGAAGTATAACGGACCAACACACAAAACTATGTTCAAAGCGCTTTACAAGGGGTCCCTGTCCAACAGCAACACTTAACATGTAGGACGAGACATGACGCCTGTTAGGCGATATTACATTTTTTTCCGGACAGAGACAACGCTGTTGACGGCCAGGTATTCATTGTGCACATGAGTACGGTGAGAGAATGTGAGTAAAGAGCCTTTTCAAAGGACTCAACTAGGCGCCGAGCGAGGCTCGAACCCAGGACCTTCCGATCCGAAAGCGAGTGCCATACCACAAGACCACATAGCCACACATGATATATATATATATATATATATATATATATATATATATATATATATATATATATATATATATATATATAACACATCTTCCATCCTTACTTCAGACTTGGCAACTTTTCAAATAACCACCACCACCACCATAATCATGATCATGTTCAGGTTAAGATTATTGAAAAACGAGATCATTATAAATATATATAGATGCCTCAAGGCTAACGAACTCGGGTTTGTATAATTTTAACTAGCCTAACACACGCGAAGATGAAATTATGAAGTGGGAAGAAAAAAAATACTAATGAGGACGTTGACTGACAAATCTGCCAAGTTCAAAATTTAAAGGAAAAAAAATATTTTCAATTATGACGATAATTATCAGTAATGCAATCAGTAAAACTAAAATTGAATAAGTGTCTTCTTGTCTTAGGGCACTCAATCGTAGCCATCGTTAACTTAGAGTCTGACACTAGAACCTCTTATAATAATAGTTTGACGTCATTTTTTTTTAGGTTTGTGCTGCATTTAGTGAGTTGTCATTAGTAGTGCTCAAGGAAACAAAAAGTGTTCCCATTGGTTGAACTATTGAATACAACTCACGATATGTTTTCTTTTGTGGCCATAGTTGTCTTTTGACGTGATTTTTTGCTAAGTGTCGGGCTATAAGTTAACGATGGCAACGACTCAACTCACACGAGGCGAAACCGTCGTTAACTAATAGATAGTTCGAAGATGACGTCACTCAGGTCTTTGTTATTGTTTTTTGCCATCCGCATTTATGAGTAATGCTCACTGAACTGTATTAACCTGACTATAAACGTTCATGGATACACACAATTTTGTGCGTTGGTCCGTTATACTTCCGGATGGCAATGTTATGAGCTTCTTAGCCAAGCGCATACTATCTGTAAGTTAACGATGGCTACGACTCAACCCACACGAAGCGTAACCATCGTTAACTTATAGCCTGACACTAGAACCCTCTAAGACTGATAGTTTGACGTCATTTTTAGGTTTGTGGAGCTTCTGGTGAGTTGTCGTG
>NW_027629469.1:0-16417 GCF_034508935.2 Berghia stephanieae | reverse complement strand
TTCTTGTTACTGTTGTTCCAAACTTGCCAACACAAAATGTTTCAACACCAAAAAAAATTGTATTTACTGTGTGACTTAATAAGTCAAATAATGCGTGTAACCCCCCCCCCCCCCCCAAAAAAAAAATAATCTTGACAATAAATCATCAAATTTCGAAAATGTTCTATCTTCCCACATGGCACTGGTCACATTATACATTCCATACGTATTACTCACGAACATGTAACCCCCCCCCCCCCCCCCCCCCCCCGACACATGCAAGTCCAATCTAGGATACAGGAGATTTCTATCTATACTTCATCAACAGTTCTCTCTCTCTCTCTCTCTCTCTCTCTCTTCTCTCTCTCTCTCTCTCTCTCTCTCTCTCTCTCTCTTTTTTGTTTTACACACACAGACAAACTCCCCCCACACACTAATTGTCAGATGATCAATGTTCCTCGTGGCCAATTGCAAAATCAAAGTCAGCCAGTTACACCCTTATGTGAACCGGAATTTGACTCCTCGCAAACCCTCTTTTTTATTAAAAAAAAAGATAGCCTACACTAAGAAAAAAGTAGCTTGTGAAAAAGTAAATAAAAGATATATTTTTTAAAAGCCCTATCCTAATGGTGGCAAATCTTGGCCAAATTGGCCATGACTATGACCATCCGACAGCCCTGCAAGTAGCGATGTCAACTTTCCGGGTCGTTTCGAATGGTCAAGCCACAGATTAATGAGAGGGTCTGTGGGTCAAGCAATGCTATATTCGTCTTCGCCACCGTCAGCTCACGAGGGACTCCGTCCACTTCACAGGGCGGACACGACCCTCTGAGATACTGTCCTTTTGTTGGTTAAAGATGGGGCTTAAATAGGATACTGTTTCAAGCAAAATTTTTGATTGCCTCTAATTTCAAAAATACTTGAGATATGGTCATTCTGACAAGCTTGTAAGCTTTTCTATGTCCCAGACTGCCGATTAAGTGAATAAAGTGATTTCATGATTTTTTGAGAGATAGTGTCCTTTTGTTGGTTAGGGCAGTACTGGGTACATGGGTCATTTGCTTAATTCGGTATAAAATGGAAGGCAACTCTTTCACTGTAACGAGTCAAACAATTGCGAAATTTTTTCACAGTAATGTTTTTCATCAAAAAGAGCAGAACAAAAATGGTTCTTTTCATAACTATAATGTTAAAGATCAACGCACATTCTGTCACCTCTTCCAACTGAATAACTGATCAGAGTTATCGTTCGTAGATAAGTTTGTTGCACAGAGTTCTACTATATAAGTTAAGGTAGAGTTCTGTGGTTTGTTGTGAACTGATGTTCAATTGTTTCGCATCATTTATTGCTGTCGGTGAAACTTGAAGATTATTTCTTTGAATTAAGATATTTTATGTAGAATAATCTTAATTATTGAGGAGCTTATAAGGTCTCATCTTGTCGGCAACTTCCATTGAATAGAAAAATTATCAGACATAAATGAAATCATAAGATAGAAATGATAACATTGAATAAAAGTAGTAGTAGCAGTAGTAGTAGTAGTAGTAGTAGTAGTAGTAGTAGTAGTAGTAGTAGTAGTAGTAGTAGTAGTAGTAGTAGTAGTAATAATAATAATAATAATAATAATAATAATAATAATAATAATAATAATAATAATAATATAATAATAATAATAATAATAATAATAATAATAATAATAAGAAGAAGAAGAAGAGAAGAAGAAGAAGAAGAAGAAGAAGAAGAAGAAGAAAGAAGAAGAAGAAGAATAACAATAATATAATAATAATAATAATAATAATAATAATAATAATAATAATAATAATAATAATAATAATAATAATAATTATATATTATTATTATTATTATTATTATTATTATTATTTATCATAATAGTAATAATAATAATAATAATAATAATAATAATAATAATAATAATAATAATAATAATAATAATAATAATAATAATTAATAATAATAATAATAATAATAGTAATAATATTAATAATAATAATAATAATAATAATAATAATAATAATATAATAATAATAATAATAATAATAATTCCATAGTCCAGTGTTTATTCTTCAGTGATGTCCATCTCCCACAGTCCCGGGTTCACTCCCCACTGGTGTCCACCTCTCATAGCTTTGAATTCAATCCCCAAATGTGTCCATCTCCAATAGCCCTTGGTTCAATTCCCTTAGGTGTCAACATCTTATAGTCCAGGGTCCACTCCCCAGTGGTGTCCACTTTCCATAGAAACGGGTTCACTTCCCAGTGGTATACATCTCTCGTAACCGTGAACTCACTCCCCACCTCCATTAGTCCCGGGTTCAATCTCCACTGGTGTCCACCTTCGATAGCCCTGGGTTAACTCTTAATTGATGTCTACCTTCCATAAACTCGGGTTCCTTCCTCAGTGGTGTCCACCTCCCACAGTCTCCGGTTCAATCCCCACTGGTGTCCACCTCCAATAGTACCCTTGTTTAAACCCCAGTGGTTTCTCCCTATAGTCCCGAGTTTTAAAAAAATAGAATTTTGTTTATTCATTCCATATGGGATATTTTTCTCTAAGGTCTACTCCAATAGAAGACCGGAATAACCTAGGCGTCAGCCGCAGTACAGATCCGAAAATTGAACTAGGGCGAGGTGACTTGCTCAAGGCCACACAGCGCAGTGGCGGATGATCGAACTCGGTACCTTTCGTGTGTGAAGCAAAAACTGTACCACCGCTTAGTCACACTTCCCCGCTGATGTAAATATCCCATTGCGCCTGGTTCACTCCCTACTGGTGTCCACTTCCCAAAGTCTTGGGTTCACTCCCAATGGATTCCATATCTAGTGGTTCCGGGTTTAGTTATAAGTAATGTAAACCCAACATGGCCCCAGGTTCACTCCCTACTGGTGTCCATATCCGTTGGTCCCGGGTTCACTCCCCAGTGGTGTCCCCCTCCCATAGTCTTATGTTCTTTCTCAACTTGTGTACATATCCGGTGATAAAGCTTGTTACTCCCCACCAGTGTCCACTCCCCACTGATGTCCATCTCCCATAGTCCTGGGTTCACTCTCCACTGGTGTCCATCTAAAAAAAACTGGGTTCATTCCTTTCGTGTGTCCATATTCTATAGTCCCCGGTTGTCTTCCTACTTGTTTTTACTTTTACAACATCGAGTTCATTCTTCATCAATGCCGCCAATCTTTAGTCCCAGGTTTACTCCCCACTTCCCCCGCTGATGTAAATATCCCATTGCGCCTGGTTCACTCCCTACTGGTGTCCACTTCCCAAAGTCTTGGGTTCACTCCCAATGGATTCCATATCTAGTGGTTCCGGGTTTAGTTATAAGTAATGTAAACCCAACATGGCCCCAGGTTCACTCCCTACTGGTGTCCATATCCGTTGGTCCCGGGTTCACTCCCCAGTGGTGTCCCCCTCCCATAGTCTTATGTTCTTTCTCAACTTGTGTACATATCCGGTGATAAAGCTTGTTACTCCCCACCAGTGTCCACTCCCCACTGATGTCCATCTCCCATAGTCCTGGGTTCACTCTCCACTGGTGTCCATCTAAAAAAAACTGGGTTCATTCCTTTCGTGTGTCCATATTCTATAGTCCCCGGTTGTCTTCCTACTTGTTTTTACTTTTACAACATCGAGTTCATTCTTCATCAATGCCGCCAATCTTTAGTCCCAGGTTTACTCCCCACTGGTGTTCACCTGCTGATTCACTCTTCAATTGTTATAATATCTCTTGGTCCATGGTCCACATGGCTTTGTGATCTTGTGGTATAACGTTGGTTTTCAGATCGGAAGGTGCTGGTTTCCAGCCTCGCTCGACGCATAGAAGAGTCTTTGGAAAAGGCTCTTAAGTCACATTCTCATACTCATGTGTAAAATGAGTACTTGGCCGTTAACAGTAGTGTCTCTGTCCGAAAAAAGTGTAATATCGCCTAATAGGCTTCATTTCTCGTTCTACATGTTAAGTGTTGCTGTTGGCTTGGGACACCTTGCATAGTGCTTTGGGCATGAAAGTGGATATTCTGCTATATGTTGTTTTTTTAATAACTCTAGTTCCCAATTCGACATTCCGTATTCTCGAGTTCATTTACCACTACTGTTCACATCCGGGTCTCTTGGATTCACATATTAAATGGACACTGGTTCAACCCGCTCAGGTGCTCACCAAACAGAGTCCATGTGTACACAAACATTTACTATGATTATGATGTTGTTCTAGTGAAACCACGAGGGCCACGCCTCTCTATATCCTCTGATCAGTTAATGGCCAAGCTATTGTTGGGAACAACATGTCGGTTATAGAGCTCTTTTTGATAAAAACATTACTGTGAAAAAATTTCTGCGCAATTGTTTCACTTGTTACAGTGAAAAAATTGCCTTCCGTGTAAAATTCGGTCCAGCTAACCGAAACACAAAAGAAAGACATTGCCTGACAGTTTGTACCGTGTGTCCAGACTTATAATCTAATTATAACTTGACAAATAACATTCCAGTATTGTTTATAAAATTACTTATTTCAAAAAGAAAGAGAATAAAGAAACAACAAATATACCAATAACGAACAAACAAACAAACAACCAAACAAAACAGAAAGAAGAAAAAAAAAAAAAAAATAATATATATATATATATATATATATATATATATATATATATATATATATATATATATATATATATTATATATATATAAATCCGTATTTCTGATTAAGTACACATTTAGTTTCTGCATCCGTCAATCAAGACATAAAAATACAAAAGCATTTTGAGGTGACAAAAAAAACATTTCAAAACCATGAATTTCAGTCGACGTGTACCTTTTCGCAGGTCTGATAACCCAAACTGTTGTGGACTCGTTGTTTTTATGGAAATACTCCCACACCAAGACACGATATTGTCTATTACAACAATGTTAAATCAAAACCATTATCGCCATCGGTAATCACACCTGCAAATACGTGCACGTTGATTCAATATTTAACCAATGCATGTGAGATTTAAAACCAGGACATTACAACATGGCGGGGAGTCGTTGTCATTGCAAGAAAGCAGATCATTAAAAAATTGGAAAATTGAGAAAAACTGTTCATTTACCTATTCACGAATTGATGACTATTGTCTGAGAGAAATGCTTTACTTTAGAGCAATTAATGAATGGCATAGCCGTCTAGATTTCAAATAAAGGACGAGAGGCAGAGGAGGATGAGTAGAGAGAGATTGAGAGGAAGTGAGAGAGAGAGGATTATGTGTAGTAGTTGATGATGTTTGTATTTTAGATGTTGTATTATGATGTATCTTGTTGTATGTATATATGTATGATGTTTGTATGTCTGTAGTATGTATGTAGATGATGCATCATGATGCATGATGTCTTTGTATGTATGCTTGTGTTGATGCTATGCATGTATTGTTGTATGTATTGTTGTATGTATTTATTATGTCATGTGTGTTGTGTAGTGTATGTTTTTTTAGTGGGGGGGGGTGCGATTTGAGCGAGTGATAGGCCAAACAATAAATTGGCAATGGGATCAGGTTATTCAGTTGATTTTAGACCAACCTGTTTTGTTCAATCATTATAGTACACCACCACAGCACTCATATATATATTATATTATATATTATATTTATTTATTAATATTATCATATTTTATTAACCAAACCAAATAATAAGGCCACTTTAACTAAGGAGTTATTTATTTGTAATATTCACTCTATCTTGTCAGTAAGTCTGAAGTAGCAAATCGTTGATTATTGTAGAAGTTGAACGGATTGACTTGAAGTTCTGGGATACGACATATTTGTACAGGTCGGCTGTAAGCGTCTGGATGTATGCACACACCACATATACATAACCACACACACATCACCACAACATACCCACACGCACAACATACAAACCCAACACGCACAATACATTATGAGAGATAAATCATTAAGGTACAGCCGTCGGTCACACTGGTTGCAAACCACACGCACGCTTGACACAAACACGCGCGCGCGCGTCACACACACAGTGTTTGAAAAAATATTTATTATGGTCGGTTAACCTATTTCTTCGAATAAATTTGATGACCTAAACTCCCAACCCTATTTATGTACTGTTTTCAACGATGTCTAATCGTTAACCACTTTAATGAACATTTTCTCTCTAAATTATTTAGGTAAATGTTATGTTCTTCGATTGTTTTGTCGTATTATTAACGTTTTTTAGCGTAAGTAAAGCACATTTAGAATGTTTTGCTCTCTGTTTATTTTATATTTTGGATTAATTTGTGAAACGGTTCATGTGATAAATGTCTCTAATAGGTGGACAGATGGATGATTGGATGGGAATAGTTGGACTGGTTGGTGGATGAGATAAATAGGATTGATGGATGGATGATGAAATAAATCAAATGGATGGATGGATGTAGATGTAAATGATGATGATAAAAGATAGATGCGCAGATGGATGGATGGTGTTAGTAGTGGATTGAGGTAGGGAGGTAATCGTTTATAAGATGATAGCTGCGGATTTGGATGGTTAGGTTGATGGAGGATGAAAGACTGGATAATTGAGTAATTGATTGATGTATGGGGAGGATAGTTCGATTGATCGAAAAAGCAATTAGGTAAGCAAATCGCTATGATCTAAAGGAGGAAGGACTATGGGCCCAGTAGGAGCTATGTGAGTAACCATCACGAGCATTGTACTGTCAGTGCAATGTCATATGCGGGAGGAAAGGATATATTTAAAATCTGCAGATCAAGGTCTAATTCTGCTACCAACTAATGTAAACATTACGTCATTCTTTCAGAAAGAGCGTTCAGATAACCAGTTTGATGAGCAGTTACATTGAGACAGAAATATTTGTGACTTAGACCTTTCCTATTACACCTCCGGATCCTAGAAAACTATCTTGAAACTCTTCAAATTAGGGGAGAATCACCATCAGATTCCAATGTTACAAGCGGCAGTCTTACAGTGATAGATAATAACTTATGTTAGGTTGGCAGTGTTAACCTGATTTACAACATTCTAACAGAATAATAAAGTTGTATTCATGACAGCATATTATGGTCCTGGGAGAGACCAAATCAGAAGTTGGATATGAAGATCAGGAATTTACTAAATTGCCTTAAAATGTTGTGGATACTTCTGACAACCACTTTTGGGAAGATATTGGTTGTGTATGTCAAGCTCAACTGGACAGGGTTATTTTCACTATCAGATCCAATCCATCAGATTCTGCATAAACTTGAAAATGTATTATCAGATAAACGAGTTTGTTTAATAGGGTACAAAGCTTCAATAGACATTCGTGACTCAGCTGAACCACACCCCAAGGCTCAATCTACACCATTTTCGTTGAGGGAAGAAATTGAATGAAAATTGAGAAGACTCGAAAAACATCATGTCGTTAAAAAGTGAATTTTTCGGAATTGGCTTCAACTGTGGTACTAGTACCCAAATCATCTGGACAAGTGAGAGTATGTGGCGACTACAAGAGGATTATAAATCCAATAGCAAAATCAGATATCCATCTCTTACCTACAAAAGATGAACTTTTGGTGAAGTTGAGAGGAGGAACTTCATTCTCAATAATTAACCTCTCCAACCAGCGACTTCTTATAGTACTATATTAGTAGACGATGTCTCCAACGCATACCATCAAATAATCTCACTACGATAAACACGCATTGATGACTTTATCGATGAAGACGTCTTGTGTAGTTTAAGTCGTGTTGTTGATGTTGTTATGACGGGGTTGGTTGTCGTAGTGGTTATAGTGAAGATGACGGTGTGGGGGCTGTTCTTTAAATGGGATTGTAATGATCATGAGGCAGTAGTTGTATTCATGTTGTCAATAGCCTTTAACAGTCGTGACGTCACTTCCTAATCACAAACTGAATGTATATCGTTTAAGTTTCAATTAACCGAACTTTAACGAATTCCTTCAAAATGGATGAGCGGAAAAGTCATAATTATGATACTGTATATAATTTATAAGTTACGATCTTTACCAGTTATCGATTTTAATATAGCTGTTATGAGCGAACTCATTTCCTATTGTTTTACAATTAGTGTAAAAATATTTTTTTGATGAAGACAAATTGATTCAGAGGTTCATACAAACTTTTGCAGCTGTGCATTGATGGACAGCTGATAAAAAGAAGAAAAATGAGCGCCACTTATTAAAAATCGGATTAATAGTCACACCAGTAGTGATAGTAATGATATAATGAAAATAACGATGATGATATTATTACTAAGAATGATAATAATAACAAGAGTAATAATAATGATAATAATAATAATAATAATAATGATGATGATGATGATGATGATGATGATGATGATGATGAGAATGATGATGATGAGGATGACGATGGTAATAATAATAATAATAATAATAAGAAGAAGAAGAAGAAGAAGAAGAAGAAGAAGAAGAAGAAGAAGAAGAAGAAGAAGAAGAAGAAGAAGAAGAAGAAGAAGAAGAAGAAGAAGAAGAAGAAGAAATGAGAACTTATCACTAACAGCCTATCTAAAAATAACAACATAGAGTTGAGTGACGTTTATTTCGTTCTCTCTGTTGTGTCGTGTCTTGCATGTATTTTGTAAACATTTGAGTGAGTTCCTTAGAGCTGAACCATGTGCCAGTGTCTGGATGAGACTTTAAGTTGATCTCGATATAAGTGCAATGATAGTGTTCGCTTGAAATCCACTTCTGACCCCAATTTAAACCAGTCTATTTCGTCCTACTTTTTCTCGATTGCTTTTGATATTAAATCTAGGTCTATTTGATTTGTTTATTTTTTAATACCCCATATCTGGCGCTGAAATGAACTAAAAGTGATGCAATCGCCATAAAACTCCTAAAACATATTTCAGATTAAACTAACGCTCTCTCTCTCTCTCTCCGCGCACACTCGGAGAGAGATAGATAGATAGATAGTGAGAGAGAGCGATGACAATAGAAGGAAAGAAGAGAGAGAGAGAGAGAAGAGAGAGAGGAGAGAGAGAGAGAGAGAGAGAGAGAGAGAAAGGGTGTATCGTCCTCAAGGTTGCATCATTTTGCTGTTGGCTTGGGGCCTCTTGCAAAGTGTGTTTATCACGTTTAGTGGATATCGCGCTATTTAAAAGCTCAAGTTGTTGTTTTTTCATCTACTTTCTATTTTAACAAATATTTACACGATACTGTTATCTGTTACCAGATTCTAAAACAATCGATTAAAATGATATTTTCTTAAACTTAAACTATCGATAACTTACGTTGTCCTCAGAAATGTCCCAGACGTTCTGTGTTGTAATGCGAGATGAAAGAACGATTGGTTAGTGGACACAATTTCCTGAACACATCGAATCAGCACACCCAAACTCACAATTATACTATATAAAATAAAACGATCTTTTATATAGAGCAATATCCACTAAACTTGCTCAAAGCGCTTTACAATGGGTCCCTGGAACAACAGAAACGTGTAACATGAGAGAAATGACGCCTTTAGACCTGTAATTTTACACGTAATGATAAATTGAAACGTGTTTAACTGTAGCCATTGTTATGTTCTAGCCTGACACTGAAATCCAAAGGACTGGCAGTTTGACGTCATTATTTGGGTTTTGCACCGCCTAATGAGTTGTCGTTAGCAGAACTCATTGAAACAAGTTATTTCATTCGTTGAACTATTGAATACAACTCACGATTTGTTTTCTTTTGTGGCAAAAGACTGGCATTTTGACGTCATTTTTTGGTCAATAAGGCCATAACTTTACGAAGGCCACGGTTTAACACAATAAGAGTTGTTATTTGTATTTGTAAGAGCACAGCTAAATCAACATCGTCATTACGTCAGTAATTCATAGCCAGACTTGCCAGATTATTATTTTGCTGATGATAAAAAGAAAAGGAAAAATCCCATGTTTAGAAAAAGAAGAAAAAAAAAGATCGGCCACGAAGAGACTTGGACTGTATGTCATGAAAGCTTGGGTTCCAGATAGTTAAATGGAGGAATGAATGAAGTGATTTGACCATTATGACCAGTGTGGTGAAGACGTGAACATTTTTTATATGAACGTCTATGCTGCCGTAAAATACCAGAGACAGCTCGACATTCTGCCGTACTATGGAAAGAACCATATTTAAAAATTTGGCCAGAACACACGTCCTTTAAATATCGATCGATTTAAATGAACCTTCGCGAAAGCCCAGGTTTGAAAGTTTTTGTCAAGATAAAGGTCATTTAAATCGATCGATATTTAAAGAACGAGTTTTCTGGCCAAATTTTCAATTATGGTTCTTTCCATAGTACGGCAGAATGTCGAGCTGTCTCTGGTATTTTAATTGATGTATTTTATGTTTTTATTGATTTTGTTTATGGCTGAAGAAGGATTTTGAACCCAAAACGTCCCGTATTTTTTTGTATTTTGTTCGTTTCTGAAGTTGTTATATAAAACAATTTTTGTTCGTTACTTTTTTTACAGTCCACAAATTCTAGCAGTTTAGTATCGCTTTTGTTTCGGGAATAAAAAAAAAAAATCAACAAACACTACAGTACGGTTCCTTCGAGCACCGTTTTCTCAAACAAACGGTTTCCTGGTGTAGCGGTTGTCTAATTGGGTTGTGTAGTGTGTATTGAACAGTAAGCATTTCTCTTGTGCAAGCACGTGCTGAATATCTCTCTCTATTTGTTTAGTGTGGCGTGTTATTTTGTTTTGTTTTGTATTTGTTTTTGGCTAGGGCTATTGGTCAGTACTGACCCCCAGACGCTAGTGCCTGCGTGTCAGTGCTGACGAACAGGCGCCAGCGCCTGGGGGTCAGCACTGACCAATAACCTGGTGTTATTGGTCAGTATTGAACAACAGGTGCCGCCGCCCACAGACAGCCTCTCTTCGGTCTGTGCCACCGCCCGCCCTTAATCAGCACTGACGAACATCGGGCCTGTTCGTCAGTGAAGACAAAGACCTCTTCGCACTTATTCGTCACTTCCTAAAGTAAAAAAAAAAACAAAAAAAAAACAATTAAAATCCCAGGCTTTCAAGGCCAACTTATCCGATGACACTGAGCAACACTTGGTCACTTAGATAAATTTGATGTCTAACGCGTTAGATCGTGGCCTTCGTAAAGTTATGGCCTGATACTTACCAAAAAATGACGTCAAACTGCCAGTCTATTGTCACAAAAGAAAACAAATCGTGAGTTGTATTCAATAGTTCAACCAACGAAATAACTTGTTTCCATGAGCTCTACTAACAACTCACTTACCGGTGCAAAAACCAAATAATGACGTCAAACTGCCGGTCCTTTTGGATTTCAGTATCAGGCTATAACATAACGATGGCTACGGTTAGATGCCATTGGGGCAACGGTATGACTGTCGTTGTTTCAAGCCACCATACGATTCTTTTTTATTTTATGTTGTCTGTGTGTATGTATGTTTGTTTTTCTTTTTTTTTTCGTATATTTTCGTTATTGCCTAAATTAAAGAAAAAGAGAGGAAACGTGTTATAATATTTCTTGTTACGATTCTTTTATAATACATTGTCCATTCTATTGATGAGGTTTTTAAAAAAATGTATTTGTTTTGTTTTTGTTTTTTGTCATGCAAAAAAAAAATAATAATAATAATAATGACGGAAAGGAGGAGAAACCTGATAACGAATAGATAATTCCATTTTTTTTTTGGCTACGATTATTTGTACTACCACTACAAATAACGCCAGAGCTTATTTGTACTCTTACTAAAAATAGAATTTGCGTAATTACTAAAAATATAACATTTTATACGGATAGAACTGCAATATACAATGAATTATCTGGAAGTCAAAAAGTGAACACTTCATCTCATCACAATCACATTATTATTATTACTATTATTACAAGTTGATTTTGACGGACTTTGGTAATTCTTCACTCTTTTCAAGTCACAGAATACTCAGTTTACAAGGTAAGCATACGAAATGCACATTTTAATTCATTTCTTATTTTTATAACTAAACATGCTTTGGGGTTGTGTGTTTGTTGATTGTGCATCAGCTGACGACACATTTGTCGCTACCGCGAATTACTTGACTTTATTACTTTATTTTGTGAAAAATAACAATAACAGGGCTTTAAAAAAATTAAAATACTATTCCACCCCCCCCCCCCCAAATAATTTAAATCAGCCTTCCATGTCAGGTGATTAAAACCAGGTGTTTCAATGTTCGATCCCCAGTCAAAAGGTTGCTAATTTTATCAAGATCAAGAGGTTTCGAGTACTCACGACATTCCAGGCTCAGAGTCCTTTAAAAAATACTTTTCATTCAGTTATTGTTATTATCTTTATTATGGCCGACACAGCATGCATCGTCCATACTTTTTCAAAACTTTTTTTTTTTGGGGGGGGGGGGGGGGCGGAGGGGGCGGCTGTTTTTTTATATCGGAAAATTGGGTTTTGTATGTTATGTTCATGGAGAGAGAGAGAGTAATATTTTATAATGATAAGATATCTGTAGTGATAGTATTATTAGTAGTTTTGAAATGCCTATGATGATGACAATGTGAGATAATTATATTAGTGTGATTATTTTTATTATATTTTTAAAAATTACGTACGGCTATGTCGTAGTGGTATGACACTCGCTTTTGGACCGGAAGGTCCTGGGCTCGAGCCTCGCTCGGCGCATAGTTGAACTCTTGGAAAAGGCACTTTGCTCACTTTCTCTCACCGGACTCAGTTGTAAAATGTGTACTTGGCCGTTAACTGCGTTGTCTCTGTCCGAAGAAATTGTAATATCGCCTAACAGACGGTATGTCCCGTTCAACATGCGAAGTGTTGCTGTTATAAACTTTAGCATTGGCATGTATGTGCATATTTCGCTGTAGTGAATTTAATTTAATTTTTTGTTTTCATCGACAGCTAACATGAAAGAACACTGTTGACGTTACTGGTGTCCTGACAATCCATAAAGATGCTGGCTCAAGGGCTATTCTGGCAAGGTGTGTTGAGGCAAACCTTTGCTTGTGGCAAACTCATCAATCAGCAAACCATCATCTGGGCCAGCAGACCAGAGTGTCTGCATGCACTTTTTGACAATGGTTAGTAATGTTGTCAAATCTCCATAGCGCCTTTACATTTTTTATTGGTGATCAATAAAATAAATGCTCATTTTTCTAAATGAAAATGGCAAAGCATCATTTGAATTGAATTACTACTGATTGTAGTAACTTAACGACAGACTATAGTTTGTTGCCAAGAGTTTTGTTCTAGGGATGTAAAACCAATGAAATTTCAAGTGTGTTGGTGTGAATAATGATCATTTTTTAAAAATTGCTATGTCTTTGACAAATGCATTTTATGACAATAATGCCATTTCCAAAAATTGCTAATGAAATGTGTCTCTTTTTTATTTCAATTTTTCCATCCAGAGCAGGATCAACCCTCTTTGTGGAACTACAAAAAAAGTGGTGGCAAACAAGTAGTGTTGACTTTTTCTGTATTGAGGCGAAAGAGATTTTTATTCCAAGGGTTTGGGAAAGCAAATTGCTTCTTATTCAGAGCTAGTGCACTATTTAACTGTTTTATTGTCTAAAATAGAATTGATTTTGCAGTTCAACTTGACTAGATATCTAATTTTATACGACTTGTCTCTCAAGTAGAATAAAAAAATGAAAAATGAGGATAGCGTGCCATATCATATTTTGAAAAATCATTTAATATATCTAGAAATCATCTGTATAACCTATTGTATACAGTAAATAATTAGGTTTTGTGATTATAATGATGAATTCATAAGGTATGCCATCATATTTGACCACAAAATTATTTTATCTCTGGGCGTAAAAAAATCAATTTTACAGCATTTTTTTTATCTAAGGGGTATGGGTTAGTGAACCGATTATAATTTTTTTTAGACTTAGATCAATCTACAAAATTTTCGTTTTCTTGTCCTATTACGGTCATATTTTGAAAGTTTGATGGATCATTTCTTTTAGTTGTCTGCAAAATCAGCCTTTTATGTCAAATTATAGAAAAAGCTTGCGCTTTCTCAAATGTCTGTTTTATGTCATTTGTCTGATTTTCTAGCAATCCTACCTTAGTCATTTTCCTTTAAATTATCTTCAAATTTATTCAGAATCTTTTCTATGATGTGTTTTACATCATGATGTAAGTGTTTGGGGGTAAATTAAAATTTAGCAATTTTATAAATTTTAAAATTCATTTGTTCCTGTCGATCCGCGCTAAATTTTCAGTTGAAATCAAATAAAAATTCTAAAAAAATTATTATGAAAGAAACATTGTGTTTAAATTTGAAAGAAATTTATATGCTAGTTTTTGGTGCATCTATGTTAGAAATTTTAGGGTTTTACGTCTAATTTTAGCTTATGTTGCCCTTAAAAAAAGTTTTTTTTTTAATTCAGTTATTTTTGGTGTTTAGCATCAAATTATACATTACATTATTAGTTCATGAGATATAATTAAAAATTTTAGAACTATAAAGCGTATTTGACCACTAAAGTAATTTTTTGGTGAATAACAGCAGATATTAAATTATTTCGCAATTTTTTTTTCTTAGAGGTATTGGTTAGCGAATCGTTTATAATTTTTTTCAGAATTTGATCAATTTATAAAATATTACTGTTTTCTTGTTCCATATTGGTTATACTTGATGAATGTTGGCCTTTGTCTGCATTATTAGCTTTATTATCAAATTAAAGACAAATTTTTCATTTTCTCAAAATTTCATTGTGCGTCATTCTCTGATTTTCTAACATTCACATCTGGATTGTTTCCCATCAGATTGTCTTCAAATTTGGTCAGAATTTTTCTTATGATGTGTTTTGCATCATGATGGTTGGGTTTTGGGCTAAACAAAAATTTAGCAGTTTTATGAATTTTTAAATCAATTTTTTTTCCTGTCATGTCACACCAAATTTTCACTAAGAAATCGAATAAAAATTCTGAAAAATTTATTTACAAGACTATTGCTAAACCTATCCATCTTGTTGTAAGAAACGTTTTGTGTAAATTTGAAAGAGATCTGTTCGTTGTTTTTTTCTGCATCACTGTAAGAATTTTTGGGGTCTAATTTTAGCTTATATTGTCCCCCTGGTGGTAGGGATTTGGTGGCTAATAGTATTAGCCCTGGTGTTAGGGACTCAGTAATAGCCATGTGGTAGGGACTCGGCGAGTAAAAGTGCTGGTGGTAGGGATTCAACGAGTAAAAGCGCTGGAGGTAGGGACTCAGTGAGTAATAGCGCTGGTCGTAGGGGAGTAAAAGCTCTGTGACTCGCTGAGTAATAGCGCTGGTGGTAGGGACTCGGTAAGTAATAACGCTGGTCATACGTGCTCAGTGTGTAAAAGCTCTATGACTCGGTAATAGCGCTTGTGGTAGGGACTCGGTGAGTAAAGCGCTGGTTGTAGGGGCTCAGTGAGTAATAGCGCTGGTCGTAGGGACTCAGTGAGTAAAAGCTCTATGACTCGGTAATAGCACTGGTGTAGGGACTCAGTGAGTAATAGTAATAACGCTGGTCGTAGGTGCTCAGTGAGTAAAAGCGCTGGTGGTAGGGACTCGGTGAGTAATAACGCTGGTGGTAGGGACTCAGTGAGTAATAGCACTGGTGGTAGGGACTCGGTGAGTAAAAGCTCTATGACTCAGTGAGTAAAAGCGCTGGTGGTAGGGACTCGGTGAGTAGAAGCTCTATGACTCAGGATAGCGCTGGTGGTAGGGACTCGGTGAATAAAGTGCTGGTGGTAGGGACTCGGTGTGCAAAAGCGCTGGTGGTAGGGACTCGGTGAGTAATAGCGCTGGTGGTAGGGACTCGTGAGTAGAAGCACTGGTGGTAGGGACTCAGTGAGTAAAAGCGCTGGTGGTAGGGACTCGTGAGTAGAAGCACTGGTGGTAGGGACTCAGTGAGTAATAGCACTGGTGGTAGGGACTCAGTGAGTAATAGCACTGGTGGTAGGGACTCGTGAGTAGAAGCACTGGTGGTAGGGACTCAGTGAGTAAAGCTCTATAACTCGGTAATAGCACTGGTGGTAGGGACTCAGTGTCAGTGAGTAAAAGGTCTATGACTCAGTGAGTAAAAGCACTGGTGGTAGGGACTCAGTGAGTAAAAGCTCTATAACTCGGTAATAGTAATAGCACTGTTGGTAGGGACTCAGTGTCAGTGAGTAAAAGGTCTATGACTCAGTGAGTAGAAGCGCTGGTGGTAGGGACTCAGTGAGTAAAAGCTCTATGACGGTAATAGCACTGGTAGTAGGGACTCGAAGAGTAAAAGCGCTGGTGGTAGGGACTCGGTGAGTAAAAGCTCTATGACTCAGTGAGTAAAAGCGCTGGTGGTAGGGACTCGGTGAGTAATAGCGCTGGTGGTAGGAACCAGTAAAAGCGCTGGTGGTAGGGACTCAGTGAGTAAAAGTGCTGGTAGGGATTCAGTGGTGTCACTGATTTTACGACATTAG
>NW_027629468.1:0-10000 GCF_034508935.2 Berghia stephanieae | reverse complement strand
CGTAACATTTAGGACGAGACATGACGCCTGTGAGGCGATATTACAATTTTTGCTGACAGAGACCACGCTGTTAACGGCCAGTTACTTATTTTACACCTGAGTACGATGAGAGAATGTGAGTAAAGAGCTTTTTCCAAGGACTCAACTATGCGCCGGGCTTGGCTCGAACTCAGGACCTTCCGAACCGAAAGCGAGTGTCATACCACTAGACCACATTATAGCCGCACATCTTGGGCTCAAATGGACCTTCTTTTCTCTTTGTTAAATAACAATTGATCGTAGATTGCATACAAAAATTCAGACTGGGCCTAAAGGTCATTCCACAACAATTCGATCAATGAACACGTTGGTATCGACACAAGAAGACGGCAATATTAGGTAAAGAAAAAGAGAAACATGTGTGGGACATGTGTGGAGAAAAGACGGAATAGAAAAGTTGGTAACATCTGGGATGATCGAAGGAAAGAGAGCTAGAGAAAGACAAAGACTGGCATATCTAAATAACCAAAGAATGGCCAAAAGTGATTTAAAAAGCAACACAGATTTCATGCGCACCGCAGAGGACCGTGATACGTGGAGACAGCTGACGGCAACTTGTACAAACCACGATTGATGATGATAAAGAGAAACGATTCCGCTTTAATCATTTTTTTTTCTGGGTTGCATGATGAAAAGTGACTAACAACGAGAGACATGCACTAAAAATCTTTTTTTTTTTTTAATTGAGCTTTATATAGAGATATATCCAATAAACGTGCTCAAAGCGCTTTACAAGGGGCGAGTGTCATAGTCATACCACAAGACCACATAGCCGCACAAAGATTTGCATTCGCCTAATTGCTTTTCAAATGTATGACAAATAGTGGGAAAAGTATTGACTGTGTTATGCCATGGTTATTTCAAAATAACTATAATCAGTAAAATATTGAATCTTTCTGCTCGGTCTTGAGATCCCTGAACCGAGAATGGACAAGTTTGTTTTCCTGTGAATTTGAGATATAGATTTTGGTAGGCAAATAATCGTATTGTCAATATTCGTCGGAGAGAGAGAGAGAGAGAGAGAGAGAGAGAGAGAGAGAGAGAGAGAGAGAGAGAGAGAGAGAGAGAGAGAGAGAGAGAGAGAGAGAGAGAGAGAGAGAGAGAGAGAGACTGAAGTTAAGGTTACTCGGGTCTTTGTTATTGATTTTTGCCATCCATGTTTATGAGTTATTCTCACTACACTGTATTAACCAGACTACAGATAGTATGCGCTTGGCTAAGAAGCTCACAACATTGCCATCGGGAAGTATAGATAGTATGCGTTTGGCTAAGAAGCTCATAACATTGCCATCCGGAAGTATAACGGACCAACACACAAAACTGTGTGTAAGTGTGTATCCATGAACGTTTATAGTCGGGTTAATACAGTTCAGTGAGCATTACTCATAAACGCGGATGGCAAAAAACAATAACAAAGACCCAAGTGACGTCAACTTCATTCTATTTATAAACGTTTAAGGTAACACATAGTTTTGTGTGTTGGTCCGTTATATTTCCGGATGGCAATGTTGTGAGTTTCTTAGAGAAGCGCACAGCATCTATATCATTATTTCTGTTTAAAAAAATGATGTGCCATAGTATGGATTTAAAGATGAAAGGTACAAAATGACACCTTTTTCTCAACAAATAAAGTGTTGAAGGAACGAAATTGACGTCACTCAGCTCTTTGTTATTGTTTTTAGTCAGCCATTTTTATGAGTAATTCTCACTAAATTAATTCTATCAATCAGACTGAACACGATCAAGGTTACATATAGATAGTATGCGCTTGGCTAAGAAGCTCATAACATTGCCATCCGGAAGTATAACGGACCAACACACAAACTCTGTGTAACCATGAACTTTTATAGTCTGGATAATACAGTTTAGTGAGAACAACTCACAAACGGGGATGGCAAAAACAATAACAAAAGCCTGAGTGACGTCAAATGCATACTATCTATAGATAGTATGCGCTTGGCTAAGAAGCTCATAACATTGCCATCCGGAAGTATAACGGACCGACACACAAAACTGTGTGTATGCATGAACGTTTATAGTCAAGTTAATACAGTTCAGTGAGCATTACTCATAAACGCGGATGGCAAAAAAACAATAACAAAGACCTGAGTGACGTCATCTTCGAACTATCTTTAGATAGTATGCACTTAGCTAATAAGCTCACAACATTGTCATCCAGAAGTATAACGGATCAACACACAAAACATGTGTAACCTTGAACGTTTATAGTCTGGTTGGTACATTTTAGTGAGAATTACTCATAAACGCGGATGTCAAAAAACAATAACAATGACCCGCGTGACGTCAACTTCGATCTATCTATATCGTTTTGAGTGTTGGTACAACATATTTTGGATAAATGCACAGCATCAATACCCATCGGTTTGCTTCCTGATTGTGTCAAGAGCTATCAACGCTTCAATTCTGAAATATGATTTAATCCAAGATTATTCGGTCAAAAACACCATGAGTGTAGGTACCTGGAAGTTAACAGCGTTGTCTCTGTCGGAAAGATTTTTTAGAAATATCGCCTAACAGGCGTCATGTCTTGTTCTACATGTTAAGTATCCATACTTCTGTTTTAAAAACAATTGGGTTATTGTTATCAACTATCTTCGAGCGCTGATTCATCGATTTTCTAATCCTTGACCCAGAAATCAAGGACGGTGTGAATCGGTGTGTGTGTGTGTGTGTGTGTGTGTGTGTGTGCGTGTATGAATGTGTGTCTGTGTGTGTGCGTGTGTGCGTGTGTGTATGTGTTTCTATAATGTTAACCTAAAAAACTATTTACCTCAAGCCTTGTTGATGGGTTATCTCTGGCTCGGCAGCCAGCCACAGCCACATTTATACGATTGAATGTGGGTCAATGTACGAGACTGAATGCTTGCAGGAGCAGACGATAAAAACCACTGAGCCCATGTGGCATTGTTTACGTTTGCAGATTATCATCTCGTAAAATTAATATTAGCAGCAACTGTGTAACATTTTCAATATTGTAACATGCTATAAAATTCGAAAAGGAGAACTGTAGGTTACCTTCATTACACCTACTTTATTTCTAACACAACACATGTTGCATTTGTTGTTTTGAAGAGAAAGCAACTGTGTAACATTTTCAACAGTGTAACACACTAGACTATAAAATTCCAAAAAGGATAACAGTAGGTTACCTTCACCACCTATTAAAATTTAATTTCCAACACAACACGTGTTGCATTTGTTGTGTTGTTTTGAGTTTTGAAGAGAAAGACGTTTTTCAGCTGCTGTGGAACAGGCAGTGTGCAGTTTGTGAAGTGTGTTATTTTGAAACAGTTATAAATTGGAGTAGATAGTAGTAGGCTAATAGTAGTTCAATGTGATCTTTGGATCAGCTAAGCTACTTACAAAATCTGTGATTATAACCAACGGAGTTTCAATCGTGAGTCTCTCTCTCTCTCTCTCTCTCTCTCTCTCTCTCTCTCTCTCTCTCTCTCTCCTCTCTCTCTTCTCTCTCTCTCTCTCTCTCTCTCTCTCTCTCTCACACACACACACACACACACCCGTACCCCTTCTATCAATTGATCCAGCAGTATGTCGATATTATTATGTCTACCTTGTTATATTATATGCGCTTATCTTTCTCTCTCCCTCTCTATTATTGTATACCACTCAGAATTGCCCATCTCCTCTCCCTGTACCTTTTATAACTGTGATTTATAACTGGTGCTTATCTATCTATCTATCTATCTATCTATCTATCTATCTATCTATCTTTCTCTATTTATCTATCTGCCTATTTGTCTGTTAATGTGTGTGTAATTGCATTTCTTTATAGTTCTAAGTTGACGTCACTCAGGTCTTTGTTATTTTATTTTGCCATCCGCGTTTATGAGTGATGCTCACTAAACTGTATTAACCTGACTATAAACGTTCATGGATACTCACGATTTTGTGGTTTGGTCCGTGATACATCCGGATGGCAATGTTGTGAGCTTCTTAGCCAAGCGCATACTATCTATATGGAAGGAACAAAGTTGACGTCACTCAGCCCTTTCTTATTGTTTTTGTACAGCCTGGTGGCTGATTGATTACTAGTTCTCACTGAATTCTATCAGTCAGACGATAAACGTTAGGTTGCACTTGCTTTTGTGTGTTTGTACATTTCATGTGGCTGGCGGATCTTGTGAGTATTTCCGTAACCGTACAGCATCAATATGCATATTTGCTTGAGGTTAACCGAACATAGAGAAATCGGTCTACATTATATTTACTCATCCATTGTTATATATATATATATATATATATATATATATATATATATATATATATATATATATATATATATATATATATCATACATACACACACACACACACACACACACACACACACCACATTTCTCGCAGGTATCAAATTCTCTTTCATGACTTTATGATAACCTCTGATCGCCTCTCATCACTTCCTCCTCCTCCTCCTCATCTCCCCCAAACACGACCCTCTCTTTATATTAAAAAGAGATCTTTTACATAGCACGATATTGCATTAATGTGCTCAAAGCGCTTTATAACGTGTTAGAGCCGACAATAATAATGAAAATGAAGAACGAGACAAGCATGTTTTTTCTGCACTATTATAATGCATTTCCATTAGAGTCTCTCTCTCTCTCTCTCTCTCTCTCTCTCTCTCTCTCTCTCTCTCTCTCTCTCTCTCTCTCTGTGTGTGTGTGTGTGTGTGTGTGTTACGATTCATGTACTCGTTATAAACCTGAGTACGGTGAGACATTTTGAGAGACGGCACCGGCGACAGCGGCATACTTGAACCTTGCAAGCTGCATGAATACATACCATTTGTCCCGACGTATACACATATTCAGGTCTGACATCCATCCGAACGTAATTATGGGCCTTGTTTAGCATTGTTGTAATGCACAATATTTTGCGCCATTCTTTTCTATTTGCGTTACAACAATGAGCCCATGATAAATCGGCTTATCAGACGTACAAGTTAAATGTTCAAGTTAATTTGACCTCAAAGTCGGACATAAAAATGAGAGAGTTTATATTATAATAGTGGTTTCTCCACTACGTGTGCTTGTTTGACTTTATATTTTTAATGATGAATAATAGTAAGGCGAGTAGACAACGACATCTGATAAATAATTATACCCTTTTCCTGGCTCACCAGCTTGGAGGAATAATAATAATGGTTTTAACCTTCTTGCTTGGCGTGCTTTCTTGTGACATTACAATTGCACATTAACATGAACTGTGTTATGGGTTATTATGCCTTTGTTCTCTTCCTTCTTTAAACGCCCTTGACCTTTATGTCAGTGTGTGAACAAAACAAATACTGATAAAAACACATTTAAAAAGTGCGTGCTATTCTATTATTATATATTATCGACCTAGTGGTGGTACTTAGGGTGATGTTGTCGTGAGAGTGTTGGTTGTTATGGTGATGGTTGTTATACAAACGAGCTTGTTTTGATGATGGTGATGATGGTGATGATGATAATGATGATGATGATGATGATGATGATGATGATGATGATGATATAAGTTAGAAGGAGGAGGATTTTTTTATGGTGGTGATAGGGGCCATGTGTTTATTGATGATGGTAGTTTTAACATGTTGAAAAAAAAAAGATATATTATTGTATCCTAATAGCGTTGCACAAAATATTGATGTTATGCATGTAGGTAAAATACTCACAACATCCGCTAGCTGGATATAGATAGAATGCGCTTGGCCAAGGAGTTCACAACATTGCCATCCGGAAGTATAACGGGCCAACACACAAACTCTGTGTAACCATGAACGTTCATAGTCTGGTTAATACAGTTTAGTGAGAACAACTCACAAACGCGGATGGCAAAAACAATAACAAAGGCCTGAGTGACGTCATCTGCATACTATCTATAACGTACGAACACACAAAACTATGTGAAACCTAAAACGTTCAAGGTCTAATTAACATCATTTTGTGAGAACTGATATTTCAAACGGCTTTTTAAAAAAAGACAATAATAAAGAGCTGAGTGACGTCAACTTCGTTTCTTCTATATCTTCATGATTATTTTTGTGACCCGTCACATCAAACCAGTATTATGTCGGTACGGTACCGACGTGCGCTTATTTACAGGTCTGATAACCAAATGTGTTATGGGCTCAAACGAAATACTCTGATACCAACACAAAACAATGACTAATACAACATAACATTGTTAAATCAAGCCCACAACAACTGCGTTCGGTTATCAAAAATAATATTTTAAAATTGAGATTTTATATTATAGCGCAATATCCACTAAACGTGCTCAAATGGCTTTACAATGAGTCCCTGGTCAACAGCAACACTTAACAAATAGGACGGGACATGACGCCTGTTACCGTTAGGCGATATTACAATTAATTACAGAGACAACGCTGTTAACGGTCAAGTACTCGTTTTACACATGAGTACGGTGAGAGAATGTGAGTAAATAGCCTTTTCAAAGGACTCAACTATGCGAGGGTCGAACCCAGGACATTCCGATCCGAAAGCGAGTGTCATACCACAAGACCCCATAGCCGCACAGACCTGCAAATACGTGTGTTAGGTTCACCCAGGTTGGCACGATTTAGATAGTATAGATAGTTCGAAGTTGACGTCACTAAGGTCTTTGTTATTGTTTTTGCCATCCGCGTTTATGAGTACTTCTCACTAAACTGTATTAACCCGACTATAAACGATCATGGTTACACAAAGTTTGTGTGTTGATCCGTTATACTTAAGGATGGCAATGTTATGAGCTCCTTAGCCAAGCGCATACTATCTATAGATAGAATGCGCTTGGCCAAGGAGTTCACAACATTGCCATCCGGAAGTAGAACGGACCAACACACAAACTCTGTGTAACCATGAACTTTTATAGTCTGATTAATACAGTTTAGTGAGAACAACTCACAAACGCGGATGGCAAACACAATAACAAAACCCTGAGTGACGTCATCTGCATACTATCTATAGACAGAGGTATGAGACTCGTTCAAAATTTTTATTTATTGTTTTGTTTTATTTTGTCAAGAGGTAAGATAAAAATTCGTGATAAAGAACAAAGGAGTCAAATGTCATAATATCACCGATCCTTGTTATCTTTAACTTGATATTATTCATCATTATTGGAGTAATCTTGTTCCCCTAGACATAACCACAGGTTTGAGGTGGAAGGTCACGTAGCTCTCTCTCTCTCTCTCTCTCTCTCTCTCTCTCTCTCTCTCTCTCTCTCTCTCTCTCTCTTTATATATTTATATATATATATATATATATATATATATATATATATATATATATATATATATATATATATATATTTATATATATTATTATTATTATTAGTATTACTATTGTTGTTGTTGTTTTTGTTGTTGTCGTTGTGGTTGTCTGTTGTCCGTTGTCTATTGTCGTTGTTGTTGATGATGATGATGATGATGATGATGATGATGATGATGATGATGATGATGATGATGGAGTCATTATTGTTATATTTTTATCATGAGAATAGTTGTTTTTTTTTCAGAAAGACGTGATCATTTGTCAGAAAAGTCTCAAAATAAACTCTCGAAACCTAAATCTTGTATCTTGAATCTATTTCGCCTTTCAGCATCCATGAATTCAACTCCTTAACCCCCCTCCCCCTTTCCTTCCCTTCAACACTATGGCGGAGCAAGCGCGCATAAACGCTGCAAGAGAAGGTCACGGGGCCTGGAGGAAATGGGGCCCTTATTTGTCAGAACGACAATGGGCAACTGTCAGAGAGGATTACTCTAGCGACGGGACATGGTCGGTATTATTATCATTATATTTATATCAATTTTATTTTGAAATAATATTTTGTGCGGCTATGTGGTCTTGTGGTATGACACTCGCTTTCGGATCGGAAGGTCCTGGGTTGGAGCATCGCTCGTCACACAGTTGTGTCCTTGGAAAAGTCTTTTTACGCACATTCTCTCACCGTACTCAGGTGTAAAATTATGAGTACCTGGCCGTTAACAGCGTTGTCTCTGTCCGAAAAAAATTGTAATATCGCCTAACAGGCGTCATGTCTCGTCCTTCATGTTAAATATTGCTGTTGGCCAGGGACCCCTTGTAAAGCGCCTTGAGCATGTTTAGTGGATATTGCTCTATATAAAAGCTAAATTTTTAATTTTGAAATAAATCTATTTAATTTAGATGATGGGAGAAGCCTCTTGAAACAAAAATCTACTCTTTAAAAACTAGAGCAATATCCACTAAACTTGCTCAAACTTGCGCTTTACAAAGGGTCCGTAGCCAACAGCAACATTTAACATTCAGGACGAGACACGATGACGTCTGTTATGCGATATTACAATTTTGTTTCCAACTGAAACAACGCTGTTACCGGCCAGGTTCTCATTTTCACTTGAATGCGGTGAGAGAATATAATTAAAAAGCCGTTTCCAAGGACTCAACTATGCGCCGCTCAGAGCGGGACTCCAACCCAGGACCTATCTATCCGAAGGCGAGTGTTATACCACAAGACCACTTAGTGTCATTAAGCCGCCATTACATTGAATTTATTTTTTTGATAGAAAAAAAAACCTGATACCGGCCAGGTAGGTACCAATTTTCTTACTTGAGTGCGGTGAGAGAATATTGTGAGTGTGCGGCTATGTGGTCTTGTGGTATGACACTCGCTTTCGGATCGGAAGGTCCGTGGTTCGAGCCTCGTTCGGCGCATAGTTGAGTCCTTGGAAATGCTCTTTACTCACTTTCTCTCACCGTACTTAGGTGTAAAATGAGTAAAGGCCGTTAACAGCGTTGTCTCTGTCCGAAAAAAAAAAGTAATATTGCCTAACAGGCATCATGTCCCGTCTTACATGTTGAGTGTTGTTGTTGGTCAGGAACTCCTTGTTAAGCGCTTTGAGCACGTTTAGTAGATATTGCGCTAGTGGATCTTTCTCTATTTTACGGCTCATATTGTTTAGTTTTTTGTTTGTTTTTATTTGATGATTTTGGGATGTTTTTTGTTTTTTAAATTTATTTATTTTTTCTTGATGTTGTTTTTGTTTTGTTTTTTGTTTTTGTTTTTTTTTTTTTTTTGGGGGGGGGGGGGGTTTGGGGGTTTTTTTTCTGAAGGGGGGGTTGGGTGGGGGGGGGGGGGGGGGGCGGGTGGGCCGGCTCTGTAAGAGAATAATATATTTTTATAGCGAGTCGACCAGCTAGGCTATTAATTATCATTTCATGATTCACCGATTTAGGTGGAGATAACGGGTCTTGTCTTATTATTATTATTATTATTATTATTATTATTATTATTATTATTATTATTATTATTATTATTATTATTATTATTATTATTATTATTATTATTATCTGGTTAAGATTCATTTTATGGCTTGTTTTATCTGTCTGCATCTCCCTCCCCCCCCCCCCCCCCAACCTCCCTCCTCCCCCTCTCCATTATCTCCACCTTTTCCCACCTGCTTATTTTCCATCCACTCATCCATGTTAAACGATACATTTTGATATCATGGTCGGAAGGATCAGATAACATACACACTATTTTGTTTATTGTAATCCATAGCCTTAAATCGTCGGTATGTTGGAGTCGACGTGCCCATATTAGCAGGTCTGATAACCGGATGCAATAGGATTCAATAGTCTGGTGCGGTGCCACGTCCGCCCAGCAACGAGCAGCTTGGTTCTAAACAAAGAAAATATGTACTTTTTATTCTTCATGCTGGCTAGAACTTTTTCACATGGCATGTGATGAGAATATATAAAATTCAAAACATGATCAGATTTATCATGTATTTCTCCTCTGGATACACTGTTATGCTCGTCGGAGAAGTATTTCATAAGGGCGTCCGCCATTGTTCCGAGATTTTAGAACCAATTGCTAAGTTACTATGCATCATTACAAGGGAACTGACGTCACGACTGTTGAAGCCTATTTTGGGCCTTATTTAACTTTATTTT
>NW_027629467.1:0-16441 GCF_034508935.2 Berghia stephanieae | reverse complement strand
CTTGAAATACAAAAAACTACCACTGAACTTACAAAAAATCAGCTGCCAAAATGTTAAAAGGAAACCATTGATAACCTCCTCTTCACGCACCCAGCCCCTTTCTGCCTCTAGTCTTCGCCTTGACCTTCAAGGTCATCCAGAAGTTCGAGGTCATACGGTGATCCGTGGATCAGGTCCTCCCGAATGTAAAAGTCCCAGATTTTAAGGTTGGAAACATTGGAATATGGCCTCAGAACCTGTGGAAGACAAAAAGGTTTCTTCTCTGTAAGTGTCATTTCTTCTAGACTTGTAAATTCATATCAACATTTCAAAATTATTGGTATACTAGCTTTTCTATTCATTATCCACTGCGTCGGTTTAACAACAACAAAAGACAACTACACAAAGATCACTGCGAGTCACTACGAGTCAATGATATCATTTATGTGAACTGCATAATTTCATCTTCTTAAAGAGTTAAATGAGGAATTGTCTTTTCTTTTTTCAGAAGGAGTCACTTTACGAGTCAATAAGCGCTTGTAAAAATATCAAAATAGAAGTTCTTTGTGTTTACTAAAGATTCATCTCTACACTACATCTCACTTAATATCTTTCTGTTTTCTGATTCACTTTAGATATATCTCAAATTAGACTGAAAGTCTTCCATTTACTGACTGATTCATCCATTCCACTACATCTCAAACTTCTAGTTTAGTGACTGATTCATCAAAGATACAGGTTAAAATTCATTGAAACTCCTCCATGTTTACAAATGATTCATGTAAACTAAACTGTACTTCTTCTAGTTTACTGACTGATTCATCCACTAAACTGCATCTCAGACTAGACTGAACTTCTTCTAGTTTACTGACTGATTCATCCACTAAACTGCATCTCAAACTAGAATGAACTTTCAGTTTAGTGACTGATTCATCAAAGATACATATTTAAGTTAACTGAGCAGTTTCATGTTTAATGAACAATCTTAGTAGACTAAAGTGATCATTTCTGTCTACAGACTTATATTTTAAATCATCATTAGAGAGAAAATTTCTTAATTTTCTTAAAACAACTTTTGAAAAATAAAAATATATTTTAAAAAAACGAACAAAACCAATTTTTAAAAAAAGAATATATTATTTCTCATAAAACAAAATTGAGAGATCACACCACCCTCTCCCCTCCACCCAAGCACTATTTTTCCTCCCCCACAAACCTGCTCCTCCTCCTCCACTGCATAGGAAAAAATTAAAGAACAGGGACTGTGGACTTGGATTGTTTATGGATTTCATCCCAGATTGATGCCCCAATGGTGCGATTTTGGTTTCTGCAAAGTAATTCCTGTTGGTGGGAGGGAGGGACACAATAATGGATAATATAAATACACCAAATTTTTTTTTAAATTAAAAATTAAAAAAAATAAAAATCCAACGAAATTTTATGCTAATGAGCTAAAAAGACAATTTAAAGTAGTAGACGTTCAGAGCCATTAGGCTCACAGAGCTGGAGTTTATCCTGGTTTCTATAGTGTGAAACAGACAATAGCAACAACAAAGAAATAAATCACTCATTTTAACGCAAATGACCTAGTTCAGAACTTGGATTCAATTTTTAGCCTCTGGTTCATTAAAAAAAAATAATAAATAGTAGTAAATTTAACCTTAATCTAATTTATATTCTTCACTTAGAAATCAGTTATTTGTATTTAAATCACCTTCACATAATACCGTTTAGTGGCAATGAGTCACATTTGCTGTGTAACTCGGTGTGTATTTTGTCCCCTCATTTCCCAGAGAAAAAATGAAAGTAGACATTTCAAAAAAATTGGTGTGGTATGGACCCTATTGAATTTCTTTGGAAAGAAATTTTTTATTCCATACAAAATTTTTTTTGTTTAATTTTTCTTTTTTTTTTTTCCAATCATTAGACACGTCTTTTTAATTTTGAAATCTTAGGGGAAAATGGACTTTTTGTTGCACCCACACAAGGGGAGATCTTTTGTCAGGGGGGCTGCCCCATTGGGGGTGGCTGGGGGCCCCTATGTAAAAGTTCTTTGGAAAAGAAAAATTGTCATTTCAAAGCAGAGGTCTTTTTTGTTTCTGTTTTTTTGGGGGTTTTTAAAATTTTTTAAAACGCCTTTTAATGTCAAAAAAGTATGAAAATGAAATTTTGTTAACCCCCAAAGGGAGCTACTTTTGTCAGGCTGGGCTCCCACGAAATGCTTCCGGGCATGCTGCTCCACCCCGTCTCGCTGTGAGTGTCGAACGATGGAACACCCTCACCCCTTTTTTCTGAAACCCACCCCGCTTCCACCGATAAAATTCAGAATCTAGCAAAAGTTTCTGAACCGATTGCTGAACAGTGGTAGGCCAGGTCCCGTAGAAGTATGGTGATTCAAATGAAAAATAAAAACTGGGGGGGAATCTGAAAAGACCAAAAAAAAAAAAAATTTTTTTTTAATTTTAAATTTTATTTTAAAATTGGTTATGTTTTGTTTTTAAGGGTTTTACAGCGTTGCAAAACATTTGGGTTATATCAGGCAGTAAAAAGGGAAAATGGGATAGTAAAAATTTCCCAAAATTTACAATTTAAAGCACCAAAAAAAAAGTAAGAATAGGGGGAATGGAACAAATAGGGATCAGTGTGTTTTCAAGAGCTCCCACCAATGTACTTAGTTTAAAATCACCTATAAGTCTGACCCGGAAACCAAGCACAAAATCCACAAAGAAGAATACACCAAATGTAAACATTATCATTCAGAATAACAAATAAATAATGCATAACAGACAGATGATTTAAAAGGGAAAAAAAAATATTTTTCTCTCCCAAAAAAATTTTCTTACTTTTGGGATTTTTCCCCTCCCAGCAGGATCGGCCACGGCCGGGGACAAAACCAAGTAATCTCTTTCCCAAAGGAAAAAAGACAAAAGCTTTTTGGGGAAAAAAAAATTAAGGGAAGAAGACCCACAGTATGTCTCCCGCCCATTGGGGAGGTCAGGACCCCACCCTTTTTATAATTGATTGAAACAGCCTGTCCTTTTTTGGTTTGTTATTGTAATCGTGTTTTGACAGATTTGTAAAAGTCAAAAGGGTCTGGAGATTAAATTTAGAAATAGGTTCCTATTTTTAAAAAAATCAAACAACAAAAAAAGCAAGAAAGAAAAGAGAAAAATAGAAAAAAAGAAATTTAAAAATGTAAAGGAGAGAAAACAAAAAAAAAAGAAAAAAAAGAGAATAGAAAAAAATTAAAAAAGAAAAACAAAAATGATGGCAATAAAACTTTGACTTTTTTTTTAAAAAAACTGTTTAAAATACTAAGTTTAAAGAAGGGGTTTTTCAGCAAACACCTGTGAAATGGGAAAAGAAAATACTAAAAAGATTGAAATAAAATAAGGGCCCCAACCTAGGGCTCTCGCTTTTGAAAACACCACTTTCTTAATCTTATCAAAAAAAAAAAAATATATTTAAAAATCAATTTGTTCACCAAAAAGAATTGCACATGCTGATTTAAATCGTTGAGTTGCAGTATTATCAAAATAAATGAAAGACTAACTCCCCCTGAGTCAGATTTGCTATAAAAAATTTTTTTTTTTTAAAACTCACTAAATGGATAACTTTGCCCCCCACCTGTGAAAAAAGCGGGGAAACTGTAAGAGAGGGAGCAACCCCGCGGGCCCTGCGTTGGAGGTCGGGTTATTTCTGTAACTAAAACCGATGGCCAAGGCCAACCACTCCTTCTTACGGGTGATAAATGTCCAAAGTACGTGTAAGGGTCCATTTTTTCCTGAGCAGGAAATTTTCCCCTGGGGGGGGGGGAATCAACGGAAAATTAAAACATGTGAGATGAGTTAACTTTTCCCCCCTTACCAGCCATTTTTAGGATTTTCCCCCCCAAAACTTCACACCCAATAACAGAAAAATATATTTTTTTATCACTCAAACACTTTGCAGTAAGTTTTTCCCCTAAATTATTTATTTAGAAAGACATGCTCTACAACCCATGTTCATTTTCTTTAAATTTTATGAATTTAAAAAATCTGATTAGAAAAATTTTGGCTGTATCCTAACGAAATGTGACTTTTTTCCCCTTTGTTGGTAAACCCCCCGAGCGTTTTTTGTGGTTCAAAATTACTTTGCTTGATATTATCCCAAACTTTTGTGCAGCTTTGGGTCTTTATATTGACAACTGGCTTATGACTTGTGACCGGGTTCAAACCCGCTGTGGGCTATGCAAAGCGAGCCTTGGAGGAGGCCCCTTTACTCCTTCTATCATTATTCAAGTGAAAAAACGAGTCTGGCAAAAAAAAGTTTTTTTATCTGTCAAATTTAAAAAAAAAATTGGAATTATTTTTCTTATTTTTTAAGTGTTCTTTTGGCTTGGGACTGCTTTTTCAAAGTGTTTTAAAAACCATGTCAATTTTCCTTTGCTTTAAATCTTTTGTTTTGGGAAAAGTCAGTTTTTGGTGGTATGATATAAAATAAATGATTTCCCTCTTTTTTTTTGAGTTACTTTGAGCATGTTTAGTGTTTTTGGCTGTATAAAAATAATTCCAGTTTTTAAAAGTTATGGTTCTTCCCCAAAACGGAAATGTGTACCTCCCTGTGCCGTAATATCCCAGCCGTTCCAGACAAATCTGACAGAGCCCCCCGGGAACGTCCATTAAGTCTCCACACCCCCACCCAATTGTAGACACTCTTCAGCTGAAAACACAAAACACACAAATAAAGATAAAAAGGGGGAGGTCCGATTAATTATTTGTTTTGTACTAATTTAGTCCATCCAAATTTACTCACTTGGAAGAAGAAGAAAAAGAAGAAGAAGAAGAAGAAGAAAAAAGAAGAAGAGAAGAAGAAAAAAGAAGAAGAAGAAAAAGAAAAAGAAGAAGAAGAAGAAAAAAGAAAAAGAAGAAAAAAGAGGAAGAAGAAGAAGGAAAAAAAAGAAGAAAAAGGAGGAGGAGGAGGGGGAAAAGGAAGAAAGAAGAAGAAGAAGAAGAAGAAAAAGAAAAAAAGAAGAAGAAGAAGAAGAAGAAGAAGAAGAAGAAGAAGAAAAGGGGAAAAAGGGAAAAAGGGAAAAGAAAAAAAGAGAAGAAGAAAAAAGAAGAAAAAGAAGAAAAGAAGAAAAGAAAAAGGAAGAAGAAGAAAAGAAGAAGAGAAAAAAGAAGAAGAAGAAGAAGAAAGAAAAAAGAAGAAGAAAAAAAGAAGAAGAAGAGGAAAAAGGGAAGATGAGGAAAAGGAGAGGGGAGGAGGAAGGGGAGCGGGGGGAGAGGATGGGAAAAAGGGATAAAGGGGAAAGAAAAGGGAGGGTGAAAAAGAATTAAAAAAAAAAAGAAAAACCCTAAAATTTCATTTCCCCTTCGAAACAAAGCTTCTTAAGCAATGAATTAAGTGATTTTTATTTAAAGGCTCAATTACGTTATTTTTTTACAGTCAATCATCAATCCATTTATGAACTCCCAAAATTGAAATAAAAGCTCTCAAATTTTGTTTTTTTTAAGTGGGGCCCTTTAAATAAAATATTCATCTGAATTTTGTTTTAATTTGGTTTTCGGGAAAGTTCTATTCTTTTCTTTTCTTTTTTTTTTTTTGTTTTCTTCTCTCAGATTTTTTTTTTTTTTTTTGCTTTCTGATGACCGTTTGAAGGGAACTTGACTGTTTTGCAAGGGAAATTGATTCATTAAAAAAACGACTGTTTTTCCCTGTAGAAGCCTTCGGATTCCCCGCTTTGTGAAAACTGTGTTCCTGCCCTGTGGGGCCCGTGCTGGGGGCCGGGCCCCGCATCAACTTTTGAAGTTGCCTTGTCTGACGGCCTCGTAGAAGTCTGGGGGATGGTCGATTTTGGGAATGATTCCGTTTTGATGCTCGTGAAAAGGGAAAAAATGGTATTGTGTTTTTTTTTTTTTGGGAATTGATTTAAAGTTTTTTTTAAAATTCGTTTCAGATTTGGGGGAAAAAAATTTAAATTTAAATTTCCCATGACAAGAAGGTATAAATTATAATGCATTTATTAATTACATTCCAGTTTGGAATAACCTTTAGATTTCACTGAATACAAAGCCCGTGAAACTAGGATTTTATAACATTAAAGATCATGGGGGGCCCTACTACCCTTTGCAAGGACCCTTTTTAATTTTATCGAAAATGCTTTTTTCCCAGTCTAACAGCCCCATTTTACTCAGTATGTAGGTAGATGAGGAGGTTGGAAAAAAAAATCTTAAGGGGACCCAAGTTTCATTCAGTCTTTTGTTTGTGAGGTGAGTACTTCCCTTAAAAGTCATCAGGCCACAAAAAAAAAAATTGGTTTTTTTGTTGCGCAATACCACAAAATTTGCTCAAAGGCTTAAAGTGGTCCGGACCAAAGAAAACACTTACGTGTAGTATGAGGAGGCCCCTAAGGAAACTTACATATTATCGAGCAAATGCGGTTAAAGGCCAGGTCTCTTTTCATGAGTAGGAGAGAAGGAGTAAAGGTTTTTTTCCCAAGAATAATATGCGCTTCGAGCGGGATAAAAACCCAGGTTCCGTCTTAAGGCGGTGGCATAATAAACCACATAGCCAACTACAAATGAGTATGGACATTTAAAAAGTAAGATTCTACCCCAAAAAAAAAAACATTTTTAAAGTCCATTACACGATGAATAGGTTCCAAAAGATCACTTTAGAAAAGCAAAGAGATAGGTTTTTTTCAAGCGGGGAGGAGTCAAAGATTTTTGTCTAACCCTCGACCCCCCCGCAGTGATTGATTGGGTAGTGAGTGGCTCGCAGTCGGTCTTGTTTTCATCCCCAAAAAAGGTACCGAGTTGATCCCCCCGCTGCGCTGGTGGCTTGGCAAGTCACCTCCCCCCTAGCTCGATTTGTGGGTGACGCCGGGGTTTTATTCCAGTTTTCCCCTTGGAATAGAGTAGAGCAAATTTCCCCTCGGGGATGAAAAAAGGGATTCTTTTCTTTTTATTTCCCCATACTGACAAATGATTTTCAACAGACCCTTTTAGTAAAGCAAAGAGACTTTATAATGTTTTAAATGTGGGCTGGAGAGACAAAGGTTTTTAGTCAATCCCTCGGCCCCCCAGCAGTGACTGATTAGGTGTGAGTGGCTGCAGACGGTCTTTGCTTATCCCAAAAAGGTCCATTTTGTCCCCCACGTGTGCTGTGGGCCTTGAGCAAGTACTCCCCTGCGCTGGGTTATTCCAGTTTCCTTGGGATAGACCTAAAGACAAATTTCCTAGGGGATGAATAAAGGGGAAGTTTTTTTTTTGTTTTTTTTTTTATTTCCTTACACGCGTGAGTTCCAACAGAATTTAGTAAAGAAAAGGGGGATTTAACGATTTCAAAGGGGCTGGAGAGTCAAAAGTTTTAGTCAAATCCCTATCCCCACCCAGCATCAGCGTGATTGTCGGGTAGCTGGATCTTTGATAAGTGCTAGCAGGATATTATTCACCTTCGTTGGGCCTTTTTTTCCGAGCACGTAGAGAGCAAAAATTTTGAAACCTTCAGGTGTTTTCCCATGGATCATGTGGTTTGGATCCCGGACGTTGCGAAGTTGGTCAAAGGGAGGCGAGCGTCATTTTCAGACATTATCGTGCTGCAGCAGGGTGAAAATAGTAAGATTAAATTTTAAGAAAATTTTAAAGGGGACACTTTTTACTGACTCTATGTACAAAGTAGAGCTTTTTATCTTTATTTCTATAGTAGAAATTCTTAACCTTGGGAAAGTTTCCTTTTAAAAGTCTTTATAAAAATTAAAGTAAAAAGGCAGGGGGGGGGAAATGGGGGAAAAAATCAAGTAGCTGGTCAGTTCATCCCTTGATCGAATTTCGGAATATGTACATTTGTTAATGTGAACTTAATGTTATAATGTTCAGCTCCCAACCTGTTACAGTTTTGCGTCTCTTGTTATACATTTGTCCCTCAAAAATTTTCCATTTAAATGACTCTATCTAATAAAACTCTCAAACAGGAAATTTAAAAAATTTGGTTTTAATGAAAAGGGTCCATTTTAGTTTTGATGTACAAAATAAAAATAAAATTTAAATTTTTTAAGTTTTGACTCCCCAACTTTTTCAATTCTGTTTCTTTTTGGTTCTAATGGTAAATAAAATTGTTTTTTTTTTTTCCCTTCCTTTTAAAGGTGAGATTTTAAATTGGTTTTCAATTTTGTTCCCTTTTAAAAACAAGGTTAAGGTTCCAAAAAGTATAAAAAAGTTGTATTTGTTTTTGTTTTTTTTAGGTTGATTTTTAAAATTTAAATAAAAAAAAATTTTAGGGATAATATAATTTGTTGTAATAAATTAAGCCCCCGGAAATGTGCAGAAACAGTAGTATATTGAAAACGGTATAGATTTTTTATCACAAAAACAAAAAAAAAACAAAAAAAAAGGGTTTTAGAAGTGAACAGTTGTATTGTAACCCAGATTAATAAAAAACATTATAGAAAACAGAAAAAAAAGAAGAATTTCCCTTTTAAAGAATGTTTATGAAATAGACTCAGAGAGGATGTTATTTTAAAAAAACATTTAAAGGGTTTTATTAGATTGGGATTATTTTGGAAAAAAACGTGGAAAATAAAATTTATCGAGAATTATCTCTACAACTGGTGGTTCATGATATTATAATTTATTTACTTTATTTTTCATTCCCAATCGTGAAATGAAACAAAAAACTGGCGTATTCAAGCACCAAAAAGAAAATAACACCAAAAAAGTTCGCATTTTATTTGGAAACTCTATTCGATTCGAAAAAACAGTGAAATGCTTCAAACACAAATGAAATCCCAAAAATTTTGTTCTCAAACAATATCGCAAAAAAACTGCTAGTTTTACCCCATTTATCAAGTTTGCCTAACAATTTGAAAAATAACGATTGATTTTCATTTCTAATGTTGCTTTCTTTATTAAAACACTCAAGACTGAAGAGTTGTGGTTGGTGGGGTGGTAGGGTAGGAAGGAAGTCAAAATCTAAATCAGAATAAAATTTGTTAAAAGACTTGACCCCATCAATGAAATTCGGTGTGGATTTAAGTATTTGAAAAGGGGCATTGATATGGTTGTAAATTTTTAATATGTAAATGGTGAAAGTGCTTTAAAATAAAATATAGGGGAAAGAGTTAGCAGAAAGATAGGTCCCTTGATTGGACTCACCCTTCAGAGAGAATGTCAAAATGGGTTTTGCGATGCGTCTCTTCGTCCCCGCTTTCGGTGAGTGTTCATGCCGCACAAACCAAAATGACGTTCTTCTTAATAACTTTTACTTGTGACTTCCAATCAAGGGACGCTTCTTCCCCTAATTCATTCCCTATTGTAGATGGGGTGACTAAGGCTTTGGGCCCTTTCTAAACATCTTTTTTGAAATCTTGAAAATTGAAAAATCCCATCCGATGTTCTTTTCTAAAGTTTGGGGAAGGGTGAAACTTTTAAATGATGAATTTTCCCCAAATTTTTTTTTTAATTTTTTAATTGGGGGAGACACATTTAGGGGTGGTCTCGTCACCCAATACGGGGCCCTTTGCTCCCTTTTCCTGTAGGCATCAATGTATTTGACTATCACATTCTGTCATATGTCACCCCCGTTCAAATAGTATTTGTAGACTGCCATATTACGAAAAAAAATTTATAGAAAGCGATATTTTTGTTCAATTTTTAGTGCGGCTATGTGGTTAGTGGTATGACACCGCTTTGGATCGGAAGGTCCTGGGGGCGGCCCCGCGCTCGGCGATGTTGAGCCTTTAAAAGGTCTTTATCCTTCTCTCACCACTCAGGTGTAAAAGAGTGCCTGGTCATTAACAACGTTGTCTTTTTCCGAAAAAATTTTAATACGCCAAAGGCGGCATGTCCGTCCTAATGTTAATTTTTGGTGTTGACAGGTACCCTTGTAAGCGCTTAGGGACATTTATGGATATTCGTATATTTAAAATCAAAACTCAAATTTTTTCCAAATTTTAGAAGATCCGCATCTCTAGTATCAAATCTTTTAAATCAAAAAAAACGTTAGGTCTGAAAACACAAATTTTGGACTTGAAATGTAAATTACTTGCAAAAAGTAAATTGTTTAAAATTTGTAAGTTTACTATAGGACTAGATTTTTATCTCCTAAAAAGATGATTTTAAAATTTTTTAAGTAGGCAGGTCGATTTGTTGGTTTTTTTAGAGGTGAAAATTGAACAAAAACTTTTAAACTATGAATTTTGTTAATTTTGGGTTTTCAGGATAAGCATCATCAAAAATGTCCTACACTGTACCAGGGAAAAAGGGGGGGGGGACATGGGATCCCGAAGTGTAGCCAGCACGGACAGAGGAGATGGAGGGGCTTCTTCTGTCCCCCCCAAATAACAGGGATATGGGCAAATAAGTAAGTAAGTAAGTAAGTAAGTAAGTAAGTGTATGTACAAAGATGGTAAAAATTTAACTGCGTTTTAAAAAATGAAAAATTTTTTTAATTTTGGCTTTACAAGGACAAAACATCAGCGAAATTTCTTTAATGGACACAGAAGGAAGGAGGAAGAGAAAGGCCTGGGCAACTTTGGAAAGGGAACTGGTGGGGGATGGGTGTGTGGGGAGAGTTGGGGTTCCCGAGATGATGGCAACGACAGATGAGATAGAGGTCTTCTTGCTGTCCCCCCCACAAGTTAACAGGATAAAGGGCAGTAAGTAATAAGTACAACGACAAAAGGTTTTTGTTTCTTAAGTGGCAAAAAAAAAATCTACAATTCTGGTGTTCTTAAAAAGGTCCCCCGGATTGAAAAGGGAAACTCAAAAGGCATGGGAAAACCCTGGGATAACAGCTAGAAGCATGAAAAAAAGGCGGAAACTTGGTACATGTGGATGCCGAGCAGGATAGAGCACAGCCCTTTGCGAATGCCGGGAAAGGGCCCAGTGCACTGATCTGTCTAAAAAGTCTGTCCCCGATGTGTGGAGGGGTTCAGTGTTGGAGCAAAGCTATGTGATGGTGATTAAAATTTCTTTAAAACCTATTACAAAAATAATATGTTTTTAGATATGGGTCACAAATTATTCCTTTAAAAAAACTAATATCAATAAAAGATCTAAAAAAAAAAAAAAACTGTAGGTACAATGGATTTTTTAAAAGCAAGATTGAACTGTGGAGAAGTGAAAATGAGGTGTAAAAATTCAAAAAAAAACCAATAACATTACATATCAAAGCACAGGTGATTGTTTTCTGCAGCACGCATAAAAATAATGTAAAACAGTAATATATAAAACAAAATAAAAATTTTAAACAAGCGCTTGGCATCCTTGATTTGTCTGTGAAAGCAATTTAATTCAAGGCAGGGGGGGGGGGGGGGGGGGGGTCAAAAGGCCCCCTTTTGATGGAATACAAATAAAAAATCAATGGGGCAAAAAGTACCCCCCTCTCAAAACAGTATTATGTTTGGGTGACCCAGGGATAAATTTATAAATTTTTTGACCTAAAATTAAAAAAATTTAAAAAGTACAATTTCTAACATTACAAAAAACTCAAAATTAGTTTTTCCCTTTTTCTAATTTTATCAAGTAATTTTGGGCGATTAAACCGATTAATACTGTTTTTAGAGAAGGATCTAAATGATGCTGAAAAAGAAGAGATTTTGTATTTTTTTGTGTTTAAATAGATAAGTTTAAAGGGAAAAGAGTAAATTTAAAAATTTTTTTCTGCACAGAAAAAAAGTAACAAACTTTGGGTATCATACAACAATACAAGGTGATCCGGAGTAATTGAAGAAACAGTGTAGAAAAGTCAGGAAACCTTTTATACATTAAAAAAAAAAAAGGGTTTTTTAGAAACGATAAAAATAGTTTCAATAAAAAAAGAAAGGCCCAAATTAAAAAAATATATTTGGGTTTTTTTGGTTTTTTTCCCCAAATTTTAAACGGGGGGGGTTCTTTTTTTTGGGTTTTTGTGTAAGAGGTTTAAAAAAAAAAAAAAAAGGGGTTTAATTTTTTGAGAAAAAGTTTTTTTTTTTGTGTTTAATTTTTTTAATGGGTTTTGGGGGGTTTAGGGGAATTTTAAATTTGGGTTGGTAGATTGGTGATTTTTGGGGGTAGTAGTAGAAGTTTGTAGGGAGTAGTAGTAGTTAGTAGTAGTAGTAGTAGTAGTAGGGGAGTAGTTTAAAAAAAGTAGTAGTAGTTTGTAGTTTTGGGAGTAGTTTGTAGTAGTAGTTTTTGGGAGTTAAGTTTGTTGTAGTAGTAGTAGTAGTAGTAGTAGGGGAAGTAGTAGGGAGTAGTAGGGGAGTAGTATTTTAAATAGTAAATAGTAGTAGTAGTAGTAGTATGAGTTGTTTGTAGTAGGGGGTAGTAGTAGTTGTAGTCGTAGTAGTAGTAGTAGTAGGGGAGTAGTAGTTGTAGGGGAGTAGTTGTAGTAGTAGTAGTAGTAGTTGTGTAGTAGGGAGTTTGTAGTAGTGTAGTAGTAGTGTAGTAGTTGGAGTAGTAGTAGTGTTTGTTGTGTTTAGTGTAGTAGTTGTAGGTAGTAGGGAGTAGTTTTTTTTTTTTTTTTTTTTTTTTTTTTAAAAATACTATACTACTATACAAAAAATACTACTATACTACTACTACTACTACTACTTATACTACTACTTTTCTATACCCTACTACTACTACCTTTTCTACTTTCTACTACTATACTACTACTACTACTACTACTACTACTACTACTATACTACTTCTACTATACTCACCTTTTTCTCTACTATTCTACTACTACTACTACTACTACTACACTTTTCTACTACTTCTACTACTTTCTACTAATATACTACTAATATACTTTCTACTACTATACTACTACTACTACTTTTAATACTACTACTATACTTTTCTACCCCACTCTACTTACTACTTTTCTTCTTTTTCTACTACTAAAATACTACTTTCTACTATACTTTCCACCAAAAACAACAAAAATTTACACCCAAATTTAAAATTATAAACACAACCCCAAATTTTAAAAAAAATAAACACAAAATACCTTTTTCTCCCCCCCAAAAAAATAAAAAAAAAAAAAAAAAAAAACTTTTTTTTTAAAAAAATTTTTTTTTCACAAACACAGAACGTATTTGAGCCCAAAATATATCTTATGCCTCTTTTATTGAAACTTTTTTTTCGTTTACTGAAAACCTCTTTTTTTTTTTTAATGATATAAAAAGGATTGTCACTGATTTTTCTGACACTGTTTCATTCAATTACTCTCTGATCACCTTGATTGTTATAGATCCCCAAATAGATTGTTACTTTTTTCTGGGCAGAAAAAGATTTTAAAATTACTCTCTTTCCTTAAATTATCTATTTAAACACAAAATAATACCAATTCTTTTTTTCATGCATTTTTTTGATCCTTCATCTAAAACAGTATTTATCGGGATGAATTCGACCCCGGAAAAATTGACTTGATATAAAAATTTGGAAGAAGGAAACATAATTTTGAGATTTTGAAATGTTAAAAATTGTACTTTTTAAATTTTTTTTAAAATTTTGGGGGTAAATAAAATTAATATTTAGCTCTAGGTCATCCCAAAAAAATACGTTTTGAGTGGGGGTTACATTTTTGTCCATTGTACTTTTTTTGTATTACATCCAAGGCTCGTTGAAACCCCCCCCCCCCCCCCCCCCTGCTCTTGAATTATTGTTTATCACAGACAGTAATATATGGATGCCAGAGCTGCTTGTTTTAAATTTTTTTTGTTTTTTTTTAAAATGGATTTACATGTAAGGTTTATGCGTGCTGCGGGGAATACAACCCCTTGTGCTTTGTATGTAATTTTTGTATTGGTTTTTTTAAATTTATTATACCTCATTTTTCCTTTCCCCAATTCATATCTTGCGTTTATAAAATTTTGTACTAATTTTTTTTTTTTTTTTTAAATCTTATTTATTGTATTAGCTTTTTAAAAAGGGAAAATTTGGCCCCTGTTCAAAACAGTATTTTGTTGTTGTGAATAGGGTGTTAAGAGAAATTTTATATCACCATCACTGTTGTGTCCACACGAACCCACCCCCACAGTTGGGGGCAGACGTTTAGATCACGATCAGTGAGCTGGGCCCTTTCCCCGGGATTTGTAAGGCTGTGCTCTATCGTCTGCTCTGGGATCCCAGTACACAAGTGGGTTGCCTACTTTTTCATGCTTTAGCTGTTTTCCGGTTTTCCCCTGCTCTGTTGAGTGTTCCTATTCAATCTGGGGAGCCCCAGTTTTTAAAAACGACCCGAATTTTGAGTTTTGGTTTTGCCCCGTTAAGAAACAAAACCTTTGTTTTTACTTAGTTTCTTTTGCCCATTATGCCGGTTTAAATTGTAGGCAGCCGAAGGCCCCTTATCTTTTTCTGTCTGTTGCCATCATTTTTCAGGGAACTCCCTATTCTCCCCCCAAAACTCCATTCTCACACTGTTTCCTTCCAAATTTCCCGGGCCTTTTTCTTCCTCTCTTTCCCTTTTGGTGTCCGGGGGTAGAAAGTTTGCTGATGCTTTGTCCCTTGTAAAAGCCTAAAATTAAAGAAAGTTTTTTTTTTTAAATGCTATTTTAATTTTTTCATCTGTTGTACTTTTACTTACTTATACTTACTATTATTACTTACATACTGCCCATTATACCTGTTGCTTGTGGCGCAATGAAGCCCCTCCATCTTCCTCGTCCGTGGCTGGTTTTCATCTTCAAGGATTCCATGTCCCCCCCCCATCTTTCCTGGTGTACTGTAGGCTTTTTTGATGAGTTTTATCCTTTAAACCCAAAAAATTTAATAAAGTTTCATATTTTTAAAAGTTATTAGTTAATTTTCACATTAAATAAAACCCAACAAAAATCCAGACTGCCTACTTAAAAAATTTTAAATCATCTTTTTTAGGAGAAAAAAAATCAAGTCGCATAGTAAATTAAAATTTCAAAAATTTAAATCTTGAAAAGAAATTTAAAATTCAAAGCCCTTTAAAATTGTGTTGTCAGACATCAAGTTCATTTTGATTTAGAAGATTTTAGATAGGAGATGCTGTGATCTTCTGAAATTGGGAAAAAAAATTATTGAGTTTAGCTTTTTATAGCGCGATATCCCTAAAAAGTGTCAAAACGCTTTTCAAGGGGTACCTGGTCAACGCAACATTTAAATGTAGGACGGGAATGCCGCCTGTTAGGCGAATTCAATTTTTCGGACAAAGAAACGTTTTTAAGACCGGCACTCTTTTTAACCTGGTAGGGTGGGGGAAAAGAAGTGGAAAAGACCCTTTTCCCAAAGGGACTCAACTATGCGGAGCGGGGCCGACCCCAGGCCCTTCCGATCCGAAAGCGGTGTCATCCCCACTAGACCACATACCGAAACCCAAATTGGAACAGAAATATGTCATTCTATAAATTTTTTTTCGAAATGCTGGGGTCAAAAATCTGATTTGGACAGTGGGTGACTTTTGGAAGTAGTGTGATAGAAAATATCATTGTGCCTACAGGGAAAGGGGGGAGGCTAAGGCCAGTATTGGGGTGACGGAGCCCACCCCCAAAAAAGTGTCTCCCCCGATTGAAAATTTTTTAAAAAAATGGGGAAAAAAATTTACATCATTTGAAAGATTTCCCCCTTCCCCAAACTTTGAAAAAGAACTCGGATAGGATTTTTCATATGTCAAGTATATCAAAAAAAGATGTTTAGAAAGTGGTCCAAGCTTAGTCACCCCATTCTACAATGGGGAATGGATTAGCGGAAAAGTGGGCCCCCCTTGTTTGGGAAAGTCACAAGTGGAAAAGTTTTTAGAGAGGAACTCTGGGGTTGTGGGCATGAGAATTTCCCCGAAAGCGGGACGAGAGGCGCATGCGCAAAACCTTTTTGACTTCTCTCTGAAAGGTGAGCCCAATCAAGGGAGTACTCTTTGCTAAATTTTTTCCCAAATTTATTATTTAAAGATTTTTTTTGTTTTTTGGTTTTGACCCCTTTTCCCCCCAACCCCCCCCACCCCCCAAATCTTTCGGGTCTTAAAGGTGTTTTTAAAAAAGAAACCCCAAAAATGTAGAAAAGGGGAAAATAAAAGGTTACTTAAAAATTTTGTTAGGCCCAAACTTTTGTTTTGGTTTAAAAAAAGCTACCCGTTATTGTTTTGTATTTTTTGGAACAAAAAATTTTGGATTTATTTTTTTTTTAAGAAATTTCATGTTTTTCGAATAAAATGATAGCTTCCCGGGATAAAAAAAAAAGCAACCTTTTGGGGGGTTTATCTTTTTTTTTGGTTTGATGTATTTCCCCAGTAGTTTGTTTGAAAATTTAGCAAAAGGGAAGAAAAAAAAGTGAGAAAGATATATAGGGGTAGTCGTGGGGCCCCCCATTTGTGGGGTTTTAAATTTTCCCGTAAATTTTATTTTCCCCTGTTTTTCCCAAAAAAGGGCCCCAAAAAAAATTTTTAATTTTTCCCTTAAATTTTTTAAATTTAATTAAATCCCCATCGAGTCTTTTTCAAAAAACATTTTTTAAGGGAAAAAGATTTTTTTCTTTTTTTTGCTTTATTCTAT
>NW_027629466.1:0-38218 GCF_034508935.2 Berghia stephanieae | reverse complement strand
AATGTGCTCAAAGAGCTTTACAAAGGGTCCCTCACCAACAACAACATGTAACGTGTAGAACGGACATGACGCCTATCAGGCGATATTACAATTTATTTTTCCGATAGAGACAAGGCTGTTAACAGCCAGGTACTAATTTTACACCTGATACGGTGAGAGAATGTGAGTAAAGAATATTTTCCAAGGACTCAACTATGCGCCGAGCGAGTCTCGAACTCAGGACCTTCCGATACAAAAGCGAGTGGCATACCACTAGACCGCCTGGCGGCACAAAAAGTAAAAAGTAATAAACAAGAATGAATATAGATAGCAGCTTTAAAAAAAACGAACAAAAAAAAAAAACAGAACAAAATACCAAACACGGAACGTTTCAGGTGCGAAGCCCCTCTTCAGCCAACAATAAAAAAAAACATGATTCACATTCTAAAATTATATGAAAAGAACGTGCCGAACTTTTCACTTCCGTCGATCTGATTGTTTAACTCACTCAACCCTAACACCGACTAGATCCGTAGTTTACCCGGGGTTACTTTTACTCCATGCCTATTTATTACATTATTTTGAGACAAATTATAGGCGTAGTATCCAAGCTAATGTTCTTAGTTTTTTACACGTTAATGGTAGCTGAATAAAAACTATCTATGAACATGATCATTTTGAATACATTTTGTCCAATTTTGAAAAGTAGCAAAAATAAATTAACATTTTCAAATTGAGCTTTGTATAGCGCAATATCACTAAATGTGCTCAAAGCGCTTTACAAGGGGTCCCTGGTCAACAGCAACATTTAACATGAAGGACGGGACACCAGGCCTGTTAGGCGATATTACAATTTTTCGGACACAGACAACGCTGTTAACGGCCAGGTAATCATTTTACACTGAGTACGGTGAGAGAATGTGAGTAAAGAGCTTTCCCAAAGACTCAACTATGCGCCGAGCGCGAGGTTCGAAAACCTGGACCTTCCGATCCGAAAGAGACCACATAGCCGCACTCTCTAGGATTGAGTGAGTTAATCATGCAGGGTATTGTACTTATGTTTTCGTTAGTAGTAGCGCATGGCTACACCTCCAAATGTATTTCGTCAACCCAGCTTCTAAAGTCTTCCTCGGCCCTAAGGACGGTTTCGTAGCCACCTTCAAGTTTAGTGACTGGGCAGTGGGGGACGATGTGATCGCTGGTCTCTGGGGCTGCCTGACATTTCTGGCAGGTATCACTGTTTCCAAGTTTCCATCTGCACATATTTGATGCAGTTCTACCATGTCCAGTTAAGAGGCGATTTGAGGAAGTCCAGTATTTCCTGACGTTTTGAATGCAGGCACTTTTTTGGTTGGATCTTTAATTATGTTTCCTCCTCTTGGTGTTTCTCTGTTCCACATTTCTCTCCAGAATGTTTTCGTTGGTTTGTTTGTTTTGTTGTTTGTTTGTTTGTTTTTAAAAGGGGTTAATTTCTATGGGAACCGATTTGGGAAAAGGAAAAAGGAGGGAGAGAGGGGGGCGGGGTTTTGGAAATTTCATCGTTTTTTCTTCGTTTTATTTTGCCTTCGTTTTTTTTTCCCCGGCCTTGCGTTTCATTTGAATAAAAACCCCAAAAAACCCCAGTTAAACTGCCGAAATTTAAAGACACATTTAAAAAATTTGGCCAAAAACTCGCCCTTTTTAAAACGTTGGGTTTAAATGGCCCTCATCTTGGCAACAAATACAACAAAAAAAAAAACAAAAAAAAACCCCAAACCGGGGACTTTATTAAAACCTTCCTGGCGGGGTCCCCAGGTTTGATAGAAAAGTGCCAGAAGACAATAGAGAATAAAACAATTTTCGGCGGTTTGATGGGGTTTAAACCCGCGACCTTATTGGTACGACAACTCCGCCTGGCCGGCGAGAGAGTGAATCTACCGTATGAGCTGTCCACGAACCCGCGTTGTCTCTGTCCGAAAAAAAATTGTGGTAATGTGGCGAACAGGTGCCATATCCCGTCCTACATGTTAAATGTTGCTGTTGTCCAGGACCACTTATAAAGCGCTTTGAGCACGTTTAGTGGATCATGCTCTATATAAAAGCTCAATTTAATTTAAAGATCCGAGTGACGTCAATTTCGTTCCTTCTATACCTAGTGGAATTTGGTGAGCATTGCCTTGTATCGCGATTTTGTCACACTGATCAGCTTAATATGGACTGAAGTGGCCGAGTGCTTAGGAAATGGCACTGTGATGCGGAAGGTCCCGGGTTCAAATTCAAGCCACCGCTTCAGGCATTTTCGTTTTCTTTCCTTGGGCAACATCATTAACCTCCATTTGCTCATTTGGACAACATTGGTGATTCCTGTTGACATCAGACTTCCTGTTTGATGAATTATCTAAATATTCCTTCGCGGAATTCCAGAACATCTCTCCTCTCATTCGTTCATAGTGTTTCATTCATCGTGTTTTGTTGATAAAGGGGAATCTCGAAACGTCCACAGTATCTGTCTTCGTTTAATATATTGAAGTTTTCATTTAAATAGGCCTTCAAATCTTTTATTTTTTTAGAGGGGGGAGAGCGAAATTTTTTTAAATTAAATGAACTTTTATATTAAAAAATTTTTTAATCGCGCAATATCCATTTAAACTGTTAAAAGGGGCCGCTTTAAAAAGGGGGCCCCCTTGGATGACAGAAACCCTTTAACATTTAGGGGGGAAATGACGCCTTTTAAAGGCGATGTTCCCAATTTTTTTCGGACAAGACAGCGCTGTAAAGGGCCAGGTACCCTTTTTAACCCTGGAGGTTAAGAATGTAGTAAATAGTCTTTTCCCAAAGGGAAACTCAACAGGGCACTGAGCGGGGCTCAAAACCCAGGACTTTCCCCGTTTCCAAAGGGGTATCATACCACTAGCCCAAATTGCAAATCTCTAAATTCGTCCATAGTTTTTCTTCAAAAAGGGGGAAAATTTCAAAACACCCAGAGTATCTGCCCTTTTTTTAATAAAAGAAGCTTACATTTAAATGGGCCAAACTATCAAATCAAAAATTTTTTTTTAGGCGGAGAGCGTAATTTTTTAATTTTTTACACTACAAGGACCACAAGCCCCAAACCTGTAGTCAACACGAAAAGGGAAAAACTCCCCCCGGAGACTGCCCTTCCACGACCTGGCACTCCCGTCGCCGGGGATAAAACGTCGGCAGGGAAAAAAAATTTCTGAAAAATAAAGAAAAGAGTTTTTTTTTTCCTCTTTTTTCTCTAAATTTTGCCGTGCCTACGTCTTTATCTGTCCCCGAAATTTTTTCGGGGCCCGGGCAAATTTCCACGCTTGACCGAAAAAACCCCCGAAAATTTTTTAATTTGGCCAAAAAGCCCAAATTTCGCCCGTTTTTAGGACAAAATTGCCCGATTTTTTTTTTTTAAAAAAAATCAAACAAAAGTTTATAAAAATTGTAAAAAGACGCGATTTTCAATGCAAAGAAACCAAAATTCAACTTATTTTTTTCATGAATAAATTTAAATTTTTTCATGTTTTTTTTCCATTTTTTTTCTTTTAAAAAACCCCATTGGGCCCTTTAAAATATAGGCAGATGAGGGTCACCCCAAGGCCTTTGGGTTATTGTTTTTTCCCCATCCGCGTTTGTGAGTTTTTCTCACTACCCTGTAAACCAACTAAAAAAAGTTCATGGTTACACAGGGGTTTGTGTGTTGGCCCGTTAACTTCCGGATGCAATGTTGTGAACTCCTCGACCAAGCGCTTTCAAATCTATTTTTGAAATATAAAGCAATAATAATAAGCTCAAAATTGGATAGTAATAGAAAATAAATTTAATATCCCCCAAAATTGAAAATGGATTTTTTTTCCCCTTTTCCTTGAAAAAAAAATTTTTTTCCTCCCCTTTAATTAGTTTTTAAAATTTTTAATTTTTTTTTTCGATTGTTCACTTTTTTCCCCAAAAATTTTAAGAACTAAATATTAAATAAAAAATTTGGATTATTTCCCTCCCTTTTTTTTTTTTACTTACTTACTTACTACAAACTTACTTTACTAGGGCAATATTTTTAAATTTTTATTATTATTATTATTAAAATTTTTAAATTTTTTATTTTTATTATTATTATTATTTTTAAAAAATTATTTAAAAACCTTTTAAAAAATATAACAAAATTTAAATTTTTGAAAATTTGTGCACAATTTTTTAAAAAAATGCCCTATTTGTGTCAATTTTTTACCTTTCATTTGTTTTAATTTTTGTTTTTTGTAAAACTAGGGGAAAATTTTTTGGCAAATTTTGCTTTTTGAGGGAAAAATTTTACCTTTTTTTTGAAAATTTTTACCATTTTTTAGGGCAAATTTGGCGTTTGAAGGAAAAAAAACCGGCGGGGACAGCTTCACCCGGGAAGAGGGGAGGGGAACGGCAGTCCGGGGGTCGTGGGAGTCAGTCCCCGGTGGGGGTTTTTTAACCCTTTTAAAACCTTTTTAAAATTTAATTTTTTTTCATATTTTAATTCAATCCCAAACTGTCATTTTGCTTTTTTTTGGGGCGGCCGAAAATATCGGGGCAACCCGCAAATTTCCCAAAATTGGCAAATCTTGGAAATTTTTTGGAAAAAATTTTAAACAAAATCGCGTGGAAAATTTTTGGGGGAAAAAAAAGCGAAAAAAAAATAACAAAAAAAAAAGTGCGAAACTTGAAAATTTTTGCAGCCAAGGAAGCAACTCTCTAGGGAAAAAAATGACCTTTAAAATTTTTGTAACAATTTTGGGTAATAAATGTACCCTCCTTAATTAATTAATTTTCTTTTATATATTTTTTTTTTTGTGTTTTCGCGTTTTAATTTTTACTGAAATCTTAGTTTCTCCTCGGCAAATTTTTTGGAAAATTTTTGGGTTTTTTTTTTGCAAATTTTAGGTCCCAAATTGGGAAAAAAAAACAAAAGAAAAGTCAAAACTACGGTCTGCCTTCCACTCACGACAGCTTCGATCTAAACCCACAAATTGCACAATTTTCAGGTCGATAACCAACGCAGGGACCTGATTTAAAAATTTTTGTAATAGAAAAAATTTTTTTGGTTTTGGTTTGAGAGAGTTTCCATTACAACAAGGGGCCCTCAAACTTTTTTGGGTTTAAACCCAAGGCCCCCCCTTAAAAAAATTAAGTACACTTTTTGGCTTGACAGGTTTTTTTTTAACAACAAGGGGCCACTTTAAATAAAAAGGCAAAGAAAAAACCCCAACGGTTTTCCGTTTCCCTTCGTGACCCCAACCCCAAAACAAAAGGGCCCCAAAGGGCAACAAAACCCATAAAAAATCGAACAAAATTTGAGTCAAACCTTATTTTTTCCCCCCCTGTCATAAAAAAAAGGTTTTTTTTAACACACTTTCAAAAAAAAGGAAAAAAAAAACACTTGTAACGGTGTAACCAGCTTGGACAAAATTTCCCCCATTCGGAATAAATGGTTAAAGGGAAAAAACCCCCCGGGGAAAGGGGGCCGAATTTATGCTTTGGGGTCTAGGGGGGGCGAAAACTTCAGTGGGAAAGGGTCCGGGTTCGAGAGTACCTCTTTAAACCCTAACCTAAACACTAAACCAAAACCAATTTTGGCCACAAAAAAAAACAAATCGGAGTTGTATTAAATAGTTTCAACCAAAAAGGGACAACTTTTTTTCCATAAAGAAATACAAAACGAAAAACCACTGGGGGGTGAAAAAAAAAAAATAATAAACGTAAAAAAATCCCAGTTTTTTTTGGGTTTCAGTGCCCGGGCCCTAAACTTAACGAAGGCAAAGGGTTTTGAGCCCCCCGCCCCTGCGCAGAGTTGAGCCCTTTGGGAAAAAAAAACTATTTCCCGCATTCCTCACCAAAATTAAGGTGAAAAGATAAATGGCCGTAAACACATTGTCTCTGCCCAAAAAAAAAAGAAATTTAGAAATGTTTTGTTTTGAAAGTTGCTTTGTTTTTTGGGCTAGGGCCCCCCTTTGTAAAACACTTTGAGCATGCTTGGGGGATTTTTCCCTATAAATTAAAAAAGCTAAAATATTTTCCTGGGGGTTCACGTTTACTTAGAGGAGGGGTTTTTTTTTTTAAACCCTAAACCTTACCCAACTTCATAAAATCGTAAACATGGGGTTACGAAACCCCCCAAACCCATTTTTCTTTTTCAAATTTCCGTGATTACTGACTGACCCCGAAAACTTTCAATTATTGAGAAAAATTCACTCTAAAACCCCCAAGCCAAACTTTGAAAAAAAAATAAACGCGCATGGAAAAACCTTAATTTGGTTTTATTCAAAAAATTCGGACAAAAGGGAAAGCAGGCACTTGTTCAATAAAGAAAAACAAGGGGGGGAAAGGCCAAATGGGTGCGGGGGGGGGGGCCTGTTGGGTTGTGGGGGTTTTTTTGTATGGAAGGGGTGTTTTGGGGTAGGGAGGGTGGGGTTGGGTTTGTGGGGGGGTTTTGTTTTTTTTTTTTTTGTTTTTGGGTTTGGGAAAGGGGGAAATTTTTTTGGGTAGGGAGAGTGAAATTTTGGGGTTGTGGGGGGTTTTCCCTTTGGGGGGTTGGATTTTTTGTGTTGGGAAATGGAGAGTGTAGTTTTGGGGTATGGAAGTGTAGGGTTGGGTGTGGGGGGTGTCATTTTGGGTCTGGAAAGTGTAAGTTTTGGGTTTGGGAGGGGTGTTTTTGGGGTAGGGAGTGTGTTTTGGGTGTGGGGGGTTTTGTTTTGGGGTTGGACATGTAGTTTTGGGTTTATGGGGGGTTTGGTTTTGGGGGTTTGGGGAGGGGTTTTGGTGTTGGTTTTGGGGAAATTTAGTTTGGGGGGGTATTGTGGTTTTGGGGGGGGTGGGGGGGGGGAAAGGGGGGGGTTTGGGGGAAAAAGTGTCGTTTTGGGGTGGGGAAGGGTTTTGTTTTGGGGAGGGGGGTGTCGTTTTGATATGGAGTGCATTTTTGGGGTAGGGAAGTGTTGTTTTGGGGTATGGGGTTTTGGGGTATGGAGAGTGTCGTTTGAGAAAGGGAGTTTTTGTTTTGGGGTAGGAGAGTTTGGTTTTGGGTTTAAGGAGGGGTGGGGGTTGAGTAGGGAGTTTTGTTTTTGGTAGGGAGAGTGTTTGGTTGGTTGGGGGTGTCGCTTTTGGGTGTGGAGGGTGTCGCATTGGTTTTGGGGGGTGTTTGTGGGGGGAAAGGGAGGCTTTTGGGTTTTGGGTGTAGGGATTCCGTATGGGTATGGAGAGTGCCGTGCAGTTTGGATCCCAAGTTGGTTTTTGGCCCCCAGATAAAATTTCTCTTTTTTCCCTTTTTGTTTTTTTTTTTTTTGTTTTTAAGGGTTTTAGGGCCCGCTTGCAGCAAAATTTAGGTTTATCAGCCCCTTTTTAAAAAGGAAAAAATGGGTTAGTAAAAATTCTAGAATTAAAATTTAAAGCCCCCAAAAAAAAAAGAAAGAAAAAGGGGAATTGAAAACAAATGGGGACAGATGAAGATTCCAAGACTTTTCCCACCAATGAAACTTTATTTTTGAAATAAACCTAAAATCCACCCCAGACACAAGAAAACAAAACCCCAACAAAGAGGAACACAGCTAAAAATGTTTTACATTATAAAATTCAAAAAAAAAAATAATACATAACAGGAGATAATTTTTAAAAGGGAAAAAAAAATATCATCCCCCAAAAACAAAAAACTGCTTTTGACTTTTTTCCCTCCCCGGGTTTCCCCGGCCTTGCCAGGAAAAAACCAAGTAATCTCTTCCGGGGACAACAAACAGAAAGCTTTGGGAAAACAGATAAAAGGGGGTAGAAGACACAGTATTTTCCCCTCCCTGCCCGCAGGGGTCGGGTTTCTCCACCCAGTTCTCTGTTTCATCTAATAATAAAAATAATAAAAATAATAATAAATAAAATAAAAAATAAAAAAATAATAATAATAATAATAAATAAAATTAAAATAAAAATAATGAAATATTAATAAAATGAAAATGAAAAAAAAGAAAATTAAAAATTCCCAATAATAAAATAAAAATAAAAAATAATAAAAAAATAATAAAAATAAAATAAAAATAATTTTATAATAATAATAATAATAAAATAATAATAATAATAAAATTAATAATAATAAAAAATAATAAAAATAAAAAATTTAAAAATAATAATAAAAAAATAAAAATAATAAGATGTTTGATAAAGATATAATAATGATGATAATGAAAAATAATAAAAAAAATAAAAATTTAATAAAAAAATATTAAAAATATAAAAAATAATAAAATAATGCTAACACTTAAAATTTTCGCTTTTAAACTCCAAAAACTTTAGAATCAAATGTTTAAATTTAAAAAATTACTTTGGCTGAAACAACTCATTCACACATGAAAGCACCCCCATACAACACTCACAAAACACCCAGAAAAAAAAACCCCAAGCCAGAACCCTATCTTTGTTTCTCATAAAAAATCTACAAATTGAAAATTTTTTAAAGGCAAAAGTTTAAAAAAAAGACAATGATTTTTTTTTTAAAACGAATCTCAAAGGGAAGGAAATTCCAGAAAGAGGCCCCGAAAAGAAAAAAGGGATCCATTCCAGCACCGGGCACTTCCCCTTTCCCTTTAAAAAATCTCTTTTGTTTTTTTTTTTTCGTTTTTTTTTAAAGGGTTTTAGGGCGTTTTAAAACACATTTAGGTCATATCATCCCAGAAAAAAATGAAGAAATTAGATGGGTTGAATATTTTGGGATGTAAAATTTAAAAAAGGGTTTTGGGAAAAAGGTAAACAAGGGAAGGGTTTAAAAAGGGGAACAAAAGTAGATTCCAAGAGCCCCTTAAAAAATGCATTTAGTTTAAGATCCCCAAAAAGGTCTCACTCAGACACCGCCAAAAATCCCACTAAGGGGAAAAACACTCAAGCTTACATTATACATTTCAAAATAACAAATACAAAAAAGAGATGTTTTAAAAAGGGGGAAAAAAATACCCTTTTCCCAAAAAAATTAACTTTTCACTTAAATTTTTGACTTTTTTCCCCCCCCACCCAAAGTTTCAAAGGGGCCAAGCCCAGGGAAAAACCAAGTAATCTTATTCAACAACAAAGACAAAAGGGAAAATTTGGGAAAACAGATAAAAGGGGGAAAGAAGCACAGTAAGGGGCTATCCTGCCCACAATGGAAGGTCGGAACCCCCCCCAGCCTTATATTTCTCATTAGTATTACACATCCATAAATGAAAAAAACCCAAAACGGGACCATTTAAAATGCCCCCCCAAAAGTACGGAAAACAAAAACACTTTTAAAAAAATGGGAGGGTTTAGAACGCCCAAGCAGGGCAATCCCACACCAGTCAAAGCGAAAAACTGATATTGCCACAGGGCCTGACATAATCAGTCAAAAGGGAAAAAATTTTGTTTTTGAAATTTTTTTGGGCCCTTTTTTTCTGAAAAAATATGGCTCACCAAAAGAAAATTTTAATCTTTTTTTTGAAGTAAAGGGGTGATTTTTTATGAATTTTAGGGTCAATGAAGGGGAACTTGACAAACTGTAAAAAAAATTTTCGGGGTAAAATTTTAAGCTTTGAAAATTTCCCCGAAGATGTAAAAAAAGGGGTTGTTTTTATCTTTTATAAACAAGAACTCCTTTTTTTTTTTTAAAAAAATTGCCCTTTTTCCCTAAATTTGGGGCAATAACTCAGGCAAACCTTTTCCCCATCCGACTGATTATGCCATTAAAACTGAACATTTTAAAAATTCATTTGCTCTTCACTTTGTGTGTGGGGTTTTTGTGTTTTTTTTAAAGTTGAAAAAATTTTGGGGTGTGTGTGTGTGTGTGTGGTTTTGTGTGTTGAAATTTTCCATACAAATATAAAAATCACAACCATTAAAGACTACATTCCCAAAAAGGGGGGAAAACAAATCACGTCTTTAGTCTGTCTCATCGTTTTACTTCAATTTACATCTCGCCCCTGCGCAAAGCATTTTTCATTCCTCACCTCCCCACTTCCTTTTGTAAAACACAGAATGTCAACTTTCAAAAACCTACAATACACAACAGGTGGGGGTTTTTTCTGTGTGTGTGTGTGTTTTGTGTGTGTGGGTACTCATGCAAACAAAAACTTTTCTTGTACGTTAATAGCTAAAATTTTTCTTCCTTTAAACAACTCCTATGGGGGTGTAGATACGCGTCGAAAAATTCAAGTTTAAAAAACCTTACGTAAAAGCGCGTTGAGGCGGGGGCCAAAAGGGCGGAAATTTTTAAGTCTACTACCTTTTACAAGGGCCCAAATTTATAAAGCAACAACAAAAAAAATACCCCTTCAGGCCACAAGGCCCAGGACCGGGAGTTTCCCCTAAAGGGGACAATAAAAACTGCGCACCCCCTTTTGGGATGGGATGCTAGCATGGGAAAGTACTTTTCCCCAGATCTAACAGCCCCCATCTACGAAATTCATTGCTGGGAAACGGGAGGAGTCAAAAAAAAAGATCTCGAGGGCCAAAAAAAAATTTTTTGGGGAGACCTTTTTTTTTTTGATGCATCTTTTTAGTTAAAAAAAACCAAAACCCTACCCGGGGATAACGAACGTATCAAAAATTCTCGCTCTCCATGTTACATGTTCGGGTTGGGTTTCAGGGCCCTTTTGAAAGAAATTTTGAGATTTTTAGTGGAAAATTGCCTATATAAAAAATCCAAGTTAAACACAAAAAACCCTTTTAAAGGGCTATTTTCTGATTAAATAAAATTTTAGAAAAATTTTAATAATTTAAATAGCTCTGACAAAAAAAACAATAACAATAACAAAGATTTTGTGTAAATCAGTTTTTTGTCCACGTAGAAGGGTGGACCCCCCACTTGCCTTGAAACCCAAACGATACATCTTTTTTTGGCTTTAAAATTTGAATGAAAAAAAGACATTTTGTTGTTTTTCAACTTTTCCAAGAGCACTGGTCTAGATGAAACAGCGAATAAATTTTAAAACCCCGGGAAAAAAAATTGGATGCCAAAAAAAAACGGTTCCAATCTCCTTGGAATTTTTGTCTGTTTTTTTTTTTTAAAGGGGTTTTCCCGCGTTTGAAAACATATTAACCTCTAAAAAACCTTTAAACCCACCGACTAAATCCGTATTTTTTACCCATTTTAACTTTTCCCCCAAACCCTAAAAATTTCCTTTTTTCTGAGAAAAATTTAATGGGCGTGTACCCAAAGTTAATGTTTTTAAGATTTTACAAATTAATGAATTTGAATAAAACTATCAAGCACATGCTCTTTTTTTAATATTTTTTTTTTTTCCAATATTTAAAAGTACAAAAGTCCTCTGGGTTTTTAGGGGAGTTAAGGTCATATCACGCCAGAAAAAAGGGAAAAAAAAAGGGATAGAAAAAGTTTAAATTTAAAAAATTAAAGCACAAAAAAAAGGGTTAAGACAAAGAGAATTGGTAAAATAAAAAATAGTTTGTAAATTCCAAGAGCCCACAATAAAATTTATTTAAATTTGAATCACTAAAATCCCCCCCCAAAAATCCGGACACAAGCCCATTTCCCCCCCAAAGGGGAATACAATTTAATTTTTTCCCAAATAAATAAAATTAATAAAAAAACATAAAAAACAGTGCATAACACGAGATTTTTAACAAGGAAAAAAATCTTTCCCCAAAAACTAACAATACATTTAAACTTTTTTCCCTCCCAGCCGGGGCATCGGGCCGGGAACCAGGAAAAAAACCAATAATCTCATTCCAAGACAAAAAAAGAAAGCTTTTTGGGAAAACAGATACGGGGAAAGAAGACACAGTAAGCGCCCTTCCCCCAAAAACATGGGGGGTCAATTCCATGGTGCGCTTCTAAAAATAATTTTTTTTAAAAAGGCAATCTTTGACATCATAAAAATTTCACTTTTTTCCCCAGTTTGATCTGAAGACGGGGGGTGATTTTTAAACGAGGCGGGAAAAAAGGAAATTTGGTATTCCCCACTCCCCCAAACCCGATGAAGGACGACCCGGTCCCGCAAAAGGGCCTCCGATACCTGGACTAATACCCCAAAAACCCCCTAAGGGATGAACATTCCCCAGAAGCCCGGGGCCAGAAATTCTCCGTGCTGTGTGTAACTCAACCGGCAGACAAAAATAAATTTTTTTTTAAAATTTTAAAATTTTTTTAAAAAAGCATGAACATTTAAAATAGCACAACAACAACATCCCCAAAATCATTTTGTGGGGCCCTATGTGGTCTAGTGAAAAAACACTCCTTTGGATGGGAAGGTTTTGGGTTCCAGCCTCGCACCCGGGCAATTGAGCCCTTTGGGAAAAGGCCCTTTTTAAAACGCCCTAAACATTCTCACACAGAAATTCGGGAAAAATTAGTACCTGTCCGTTGACAGCGTTGGCCCGTCCAAAAATTAAAAACGCCTAAAGCATAAAGTCCCCGTCCTAAAAGTTAAATTTTGCATTTTGTCCGGGGCCCCCTTTTAAAGCGTTTGAGCACTTTTAAAAGGGGTTTTGGGGGCGCTATATAAAAGCTCAATTTTTTTTTATAAGAACTTTAGCCAACAGCAACCCCTAAAATCAAGCATTTATATACGCAAAAACCCCACCCCCAATGTCCCTCAAAGCGTTTTAAATGGAGTACCTATCCAACACAACACTTAACAATAAACAGAAATGACACCTGTTAGGCGATATTACATTTTTTTTTTTTTTTCCAACAGACACAAAGCTCTTTAAATTGGCCCGGGGACTTCTTTTGAAACATTGTACATGAGAGAATTTGATAAAGAGCCTTTCCCAAGGATTCAACAAATGCCGAAATAACGGGACTCGAACCCTGGACCTTTCACCTAAAGGGCGATTTCCCAAAACAGGGGCACAGCAAACAAAAAATTTTAAATTTCAAATTTTTAAAATTTTAAAAAATTTTGGGAGAAAATCAAAGGGCCTTTTTTTGTGGAGATTTTGTATTTTTAAAACCCCCCCTTACCGGGGCGGTTATTTGGTCTATTTGGTAAGACACTTTTTTTTCCCCAGATCAAAGGCCTTTGGTTCGAGTTTTTTCCCTGGGCACATAAACCCTTTTAAAAAAGGCCCTTTTTAAAAACGACAACATTCTCCACAGTATTCAGTGTAAAATAAAGTCCGCCCCGTTGACAGCGTTGTCCCCCTGTCTAAAAAAAATTGTAATATTCCTAACAGGCGCCCTGTTTTGTAAAAATTGTTTCGTGTTCCCTGTTGGGCGGGGACCCTTTGTAAAGCCCCTTTGAATATTTTTAAAAGGTGGATTTTGGGCACAAATAAAAGCTCAATTTGTTTGGTTTGTTTGTTTGTTTTGTTTTTTTTTTTTTTTTTTTTTTGGGGGGGGGGGGGGGGGTGGGGGGGGGGGGGGGGGGGGGGGGAAAAAGAAAGGGGAGGGGGGTTTTAACAATCAAAAAACACCCCTTATAAAAACAAACAGTTTTTTTCCCCCCTTTATTTCCAATTTTTTTATTTTTAAAAGAGATTGTTCGGGTTTTAAATGTCAATTTTTTTCCTAGAAAAAAATTTTCCATCTTTAAAACGGGAACAATAACTACAAAAAAACTGAATTTTTAAAAAATTTGCCCCCAAAATTCACAGGGGAAAATTTTTCCCCCCCCCCTTGAGGCAAAGATCCCCCAAATTTGGATGATACTACAAAATTTAAAACCATTAAAAAATGTTACATCCAACTTTTATATTTTCAAAAAATTTTTTTGTGGTAGACCCCAAAAATTAAAGGGGTTGGGTTGGATTGACTTAGCTATCTTGGGCATGGAACGGTTTTGGGGGTTTTTTAAAGGTTTTTTGGTACTTAAATAAAATTAGAGAAGGGCTTTTTTTTAATTCTTAAAATTGCAGTAATTTAAAGGGAAAGAAAAAAAATGAATTTCCCCTAACACTCAACAAAATAGCTGTGAAATAAAATCCGAAAAATTTTCCCTTCTTTTTCTGAAGTCTGAATTTCCCCCCAGATCTGCAGACCTGCTTCCTACATACAATAAAAAATTTGTAAAAAAACAAAATTTTTGGCCCATTTACAGACACTGCAAGTAACCTTTTTGACTAAATTTAAATTTCTTGTTGAAAATGAACACTTAGTCTCCCCGAACCCGGACTTTTGGAGTTTTTTTGGGGACCACGCTGAGACCCAAATTTGTTTTAAATCTAAAGTTATTTTAAAGGGACTTTTTATTTTTTTCCCCTTGGGAAAACCAAAAAATTTTTCTAACCCCAATTAAGGGAAAAAGTTGCTGCACGAGGCGCGAAGAAAAAATTATAATGTAAATTTTTTAAAAACTTAACCTTAAATTTTAAATTTAACATAAACAAATCAAATGAACGTTCGGGTTTCCCCCCTTCATAAAACCATCGGGATGAATAAAACTTTTTGTTTTTTTAAATTTTAAACCCACCACTACCACTTTAAACTCTTTTAAACTGTAGTTTTTTCATTCATCCTTTTTGGGGGTTGAAAAAGGGGGAAAACCTAAAACTTTAAATTGATCGGTTTTTTTTTAATCAAATTGAAGCTTACATTAAATTTTTCACATTATTTTTAAAACCTCCAAGTGGGTTTGTTTCGGGAAATGTGTTCCAATTTTTTTTGAATTTTTAAACTCAACTTTCTTCATCCCCCCACGTTCGGGACCTTGTGTGGCAAATGGGGTCAGTGGTATAAACCCTTTGTTTTCCCAGATGGGAAAAAATCCGGGTTCAGCCTCGTTTGGGGGGCGCTTTATTTTAAGCCCTTTGGGAAAGGCTTTTTTTTAAACTCACATTCTCCCTTTTTTGTACTCAGGTGAAAAAATAAGACCTGGCTTTTTAACCCTGCGTTGTCTCGGGCCCAAAAAAAAATTGTAAAAAATCACCTAACAAGACCATGCCCTCGATCTACATTTTTAAAAATGCTGCGTTTTTCCCAGGGACAGTTTGAAAAAATTTTTTGACATTTTTAAAGGGGAAAATTGCCCCTCATAGGACTCTTTTTTTTTTGTTTTTTTTTTTTCTTCTTTGCCCTTTAAAACCCCCAAAAACCCAACACAAATTGAAAAAATGCATATCTTTAAACGTTTAATCCCCTGGGGGTTTTTTTGGGAGGGGGCCGACCCTTCCCTTGTTTCTTTTTTTAATGCGTGTCCATTTTCCCTTTTTAAAAAATTTTAAACTTGAGGGTGCCCGGCGATGTTTTCCAACGGGGACCGGGGCAAAAACCCAAACCGGGGCACGGAGGCCCCACTTGGTCCGAAGGGCCCAAAGTCAACCTAAAAATTTGCCCATTTTTTTAAATTTAAATTACTAAAAAATTTGATCCCCCTTTCAAGGATAATTAGGGGGGGCCTATGTGGTTTTTTGGGGTATGACAAAACTCGTTTTCGGATGGGAAAGGGCCCCTTGGTTCAGCCTCACTCTGTGCATAGTTGTTTCCTTTGGGAAAAGGGCCTTTTTTTCCCTTCACTTTCCCTTTTAAACCCAACAAAAAATGGGGTACCCGGGCTTTTCCCCCCCCAGCTTTGGGGTCCCCTGCCCAAAAAAATTGAATTATCCCCCAAAAACAGGCGTCAGGGGTCTTTTCCCTTTTTAAAGGGTTAAAATGTTTTTTTTTTAAGCGGGGGAACCCATTTTTAAAGAGCTTTGGGGGGGGGCACGTTTAGGGGTTATTGCACAAGAGTACACCCTATTTTTTGTATATAGAAATCCCAGGCTTGAGCATGTCCCAAATGGGGGGCAAACCATTTCCCAAAAATTTTTCACCAAAAAAGGAAATTTTTGGGTTTTGTTTTTTTAAGGATTTAAACAGTGCTTGCAACAAAAATTTGGGGCATTTTCATTCCCATTAAAAAAAAAAAAAATAAGATAGTAAAAAAATTCTATCTTTAAAAAATTTAAAAAAAAGCAAACTAAAAAAAATGTAAAAAAAGGGGGAATTGGGGTTCAAATAGGGAACATTTTTTTTATTCCAAGGGGGCATTATCTTTGTACTTTTTTTTGAAAACCCCCAACCAAGTCTCACCCCCTTTAAAAACACAAGCCCGGGTCTTCCCCCCAAAAATTTTGGAAAATAAAAAATTCAAATGTTTAAAAAAAAAAACAATGATATATTCAAAACAAAAAATAAAAATCAGTCCATAACAGAAGATGATTTAAAAGGGGAAAAAAAAAAAAAACCCCCCCCCCTTCCCTTAAAACTAAACTATGCATAAAATAAAACCAAAAACCCCTCTTTTTTTTTTTTTATTTTTTTTTTTTTTTTTTTTTTTTTTTTTTTTTTTTTTTTTTTTTTTTTTTTTTTTTTTTTTTTTTTTTTTTTTTTTTTTTTTTTTTTTTTTTTTTTTTTTTTTTTTTTTTTTTTTTTTTTTTTTTTTTTTTTTTTTTTTTTTTTTTTTTTTTTTTTTTTTTTTTTTTTTTTTTTTTTTTTTTTTTTTTTTTTTTTTTTTTTTTTTTTTTTTTTTTTTTTTTTTTTTTTTTTCTTTTTTTTTTTTTTTTTTTTTTTTTTTTTTTTTTTTTTTTTTTTTTTTTTTTTTTTTTTTTTTTTTTTTTTTTTTTTTTTTTTTTTTTTTTTTTTTTTTTTTTTTTTTTTTTTTTTTTTTTTTTTTTTTTTTTTTTTTTTTTTTTTTTTTTTTTTTTTTTTTTTTTTTTTTTTTTTTTTTTTTTTTTTTTTTTTTTTTTTTTTTTTTTTTTTTTTTTTTTTTTTTTTTTTTTTTTTTTTTTTTTTTTTTTTTTTTTTTTTTTTTTTTTTTTTTTTTTTTTTTTTTTTTTTTTTTTTTTTTTTTTTTTTTTTTTTTTTTTTTTTTTTTTTTTTTTTTTTTTTTTTTTTTTTTTCCCCTGTTAAAACCCCCCTCCAGTTTAAAAAAAGGGCAAAAAAAAAATTTGTGTATCTATAAAAAAAAAGGGCCCCCCCCCTAAAAACCCCCCCCCCCCCAATTCAAAAACCCCCCCCCACATCCCCCCCCCCCACCCCCCCCCCCCGCCCCCCCCCAAAAAAAATCTCCCCCCCCCAACCCAAAAATTAAAAGCGAAAATGCTTTTAAAAAAAAAAAAAGAAAAAAATTTTTTCCCGCAAATAAAAAATAAAACCAGTTTGTTTTTAAAAATTTTTGGGGGGAATCAAAAATTCCAAAAAAAATTTTTAAAAAATTTTTTTTTTTTTCCATTTTAAAAATTTTGTTTTTTTTAATTTTTTTTTTTTTTTGGGTTTTGGGGTTTTTTTGTTTTTTGTTTGGGGGGGGGGGGGGGGGGGGGGGGGGGGGGGGGGGGGGGGGGGGGGGGGGGGGGGGGGGGGGGATTATAAAATCTTTTTTTAAACCCCAAGTTGTAAAAAAATTTTTTTCTAAAAAAAATTTTAGAAATGTTTCCCAAAAACTGTTTGGGACCCCCCCCAAACCCCCCCCTTCCCCCCCCCAAAACCCCCCCCCAATTATTCAGCCCCCCCCCCCCATTCCCCTGCCCCCCCTTTTACTCCCAATTTTCCCAAAGACCATTAACAACCCCAATTTTTTTTTTTTAAAAAAATTTTAAAAAAAATTCCCCCCCACCCTCCCCCCCTAATGACATAAATAAACAACAACGGGCCCCCCTTTGGGGGAATGATTTTCTAAAATTTTTTGACCACAAAACAAAATGGTCCCTCAGCCGCCAGAGTCCTTTGAAGGCCCCGACGGGCCCCAAAAGCCGGGGGCTTGGGGCATTGAATTAGGAAAATCCCCACAGAAAACACCCCCGTCCCTTTTGCACAAATTTTAAAAAAAAACCCCCCAAAAAGGGGAAAACTGAAATTTATGAAAAACGAAATTTTATGAATGCATTAAAAACAAAAAATTGCCCTTTTGAAAACCATTGTCGCAGGGGGTTTTCCCAATAGGGCCTTCAAATTCGTAGAGTAAACCTCACAAGCAAAATTAAAATTGGGGGGGTTGGGGAAACCCATTTCCCCGGGTCAGTCGAGAAATTTTTTTTTTTTTTTTTTTCCCTCCACAAAAATTTTTTCAAGTGTGTGGTTTTAACCCACCCCCCCTAAATCAAATGTTTTGTGCAGCAAAGTGGTCTAGTGGGAAAACACCCCCTTCAGATTTGGGAAAGGGCCCCGGGTTTGGAAAAATTTTCTGCCCAAAAACGAAAAGCATAAATTTAAATTTCCCTTTTAAAAAAGGGTCCTTTTAACCCCCACAAAATTTCTCACCATAAAAATCAAAAGATACCTGGGGCCGTTAACCCGCAAATTTCCCCCTATCAAAAAAAAAAAAAAAAATTTTAAAAAAGGGCTAACCCGCATCAAATTTTCCTTCTTAAAAAAATTTTAAGTTTAAAGCCCGTTTGCCCAAGGGGGCCCCCTTTTTTAAAAAAAATTGGGGCACCCTTTGAGAATTTTGTGGTATTTTTTAAAAAGCTCAAAGTATCAAAAAATTTGTATTTTAGGGAAAATAAATAGCCCAAGAAATAAATAATTTGTCTTTCCCCCCGCCCGTTTCCCCCAAAACTCCAAAGTCCCAACTACAGAGTCTAAAAAAACTAAACTTTTTCCCCAAAAAAATTTAATTAGCACAGAGGCATAATTTCCAAAAACCTTCCAAACCCTTCATAATTTTCCCCAAAAATGGAAAACCAAAACATCAAAAATAGGAATTTGAAACAAAAAATAAATCTTATTTAAAGAATAATTTTTGTTCAAAATACCACCAACTTTTCCCCCCCCAAAAAACAAAAAAACAGTAAAATTTTCTCAATAATCCGATGTGTTTGGTAAAGGAATGGGGAAAGGGGGAAAAGGGGGGAAAAAAAAAAATTTTTTAAATTTTCCCCCCCCCCCCCCCCGGGGGTTTACATTTTTCCCTTTTCCCCTTTTGGGTTAAAAATTTATATTTAAAAATTCACCTTTTTTTTTTTTAAAAAAACAAAAAACCCCCCCCCCTTTTTTTTTCCTTTTCCTTTTCTTTCTTCTTATTACCATTTTGTCCCCCCTCATTTTTTGGGGAAAATTGAATGTTAGAAAAAAAAAGACCCAAAAAGGGTTTAAAAGCGGGGAAAGGGGGGAGTTTTTTTAAAATTTATTAAAAAGTTGTTTTTAAATTCCCGCCCAAAAGGGAAAAAAAGGGGTTTCCCCGGTAAAGGATAAAAAGTATTTTCCCCAAAAAAATTTTTCAAAAAAAGGTTTTTTTTCCGCCTTAAAAGGGTTTTTTTCCCCCCAAAAAACCACACATTTAAGTCTCAAATTCCTTTTAAAAATCCTCCTTTGTTTGGGAAAAGTTTTTAAAAAATTTTTTCCCCAAAAAACCAAAACCTGTCGAGAGGCCTTTGTTTTTATTTTAAAGGGGTTAGTAAATTTTTTTATTTTTTTAGCAACTTCTTTGGGGGGACCCAAAAGGGGGGTTATAAAAAAAAAGGTTTCCCCCTTTTTTAATTTCGGGGGGTTTTTCCTTTACAAAATTTTTAAACCCGGGTTTTTTTTCCCCACCCCCCCCCCCGAGCCCCCCCCCCGTTCCCCCCCAGGGTTTTGACCCCCCCCGATTTTTTTTTTTTTTTTTTTTTTTTTTTTTCTTTATTTTTTTCCCCCCCCCCCTCCCCCCCCCCCCTCCCTTCCCCCCCCCCCCCCCTTTCCCCCCAACCCCCCCCCCCCCTCTTTTCCCCCCCCCCCCCCCCTCCTCCCCCCTCCCCCTTTTTGGCCCCCCCCCCCCTTCCCCCCCCCCCCCCTCCCCCCCTCCCCCCCCCCCCCCCCCCCCCCCCCCCCCCCCTTCCCCCCCTTTTTTTTTTCCTTTCCCCTCCCCTTCCCTCCCCCCTTCCCTCCCCCCCCCCCCCCTATCCCCCCCCCCCTCCCTTTTCCTTTTGCCGTTTTTGTTTTCCCCCCCCCAAAAAAACCCTTTGGCAGGACCTTTCAACCATTTTTTTTTCCCCCCCCCCTTTTTTTTAAAACCAATTTTTTTTTTATTTTTTGAAAACCCCCCCCCCGAATTCTTTTATTTTTTTTTAAGTTTTTTTCCCCTTTTTTTCTTTTACTTCCAGTTTTTTTCCATGTTTTTTTTTTTATTTTTTTTTTGGAAGGAAATTTTTTTTCCTTTTTTTTTTTTTTTTTTTTTTTTTTTTTTTTTTTTTTTTCCCAAAAAGAGGAAGAAAGTTTAACCCCCCCCCCAGGCCCCCCATTTTCCCCCACCTACCCCAAAACCCCCGGAAAAAACCACCAAACCTTTCCCCAGGATTTTAAAAGTTGTTTAATTTTTTTAATTTTTTACCCCCTAACAAGTTTTTTTTTATTTTTTTTTTTTTTTTTTTTTTTTTTATTTTTTTTTTTTTTTAAGCCCCAAAAAAAGTTTTTTTTTTTTTTATTTTTTTGCCCCCCCCCCCCCCCCCCTGCCCCCCCCCCCCCCGCCCCCCAAATTTTTTTTTTAAAAAAAAAAGTTGCCCCCCCACCCCCATTATAATTTTTTTTTTAACCCCCCCCCAAAATTTTATTAATTTTTTTTTTAAAAGCTAACAACGCCCCCAAAAAAAACCCCCCCAAAAAACAAAAAATAAACCCCCCCTGAGGGGGGCGAATTTATTCAACCCCCCCCAACCCCCTCTCCCCTAAAGTTTTTTTTTTTTTTTTTTTATTTTACAAAATTTTTTTTTTTTCATTTTATTTTTTTAAGAAACCCCCAAAAAACTCCCAAAATTTTTTTTTCCCCCCCCCCCCCCTTTAATTTTTAGGCCCCTTAAAGGCCCCCCCCCCAAAAAATTTTTTTTTTTTTCCCCCCCCAATTTCCTTTAAAAAAAATTTTGCCCCCTTTCCAAACCCCCAATAAAACCAACCCCCAACCCCCCAACCAAAACCCCCCAAAAAACCCCCTTCCCAAGAGTTTTTTAAATTTGAACCCCCCCCAACCCCCCCCCCGGCCCCCCCAAAAGGTTTTTTCCGTTTTTTTGTAAATGATTTTTTTCCCCAAGTTTTATTTTTGCCCCCCCCCAAATTTTTTATTTTTCTTTCTTTGTTTTTTTTTTTTTAGGGGGTTTTTTTTTTTTTTTTTTTTTTTTGGGTTGTATTTTTTTTTTATTCTTATTTTTTTTTTTTTTTTTGGGGGATTTTTTTTTTTTTTTTTTTTTTTTTTTGTTTTTTCCCAGTTTTGGGAAGAAAGTTTTTTTTTTTTTGGTTTTTAATTTTGTTTAGCCCCCCCCCAAAAGGAAGGCCACCTAATTTAGTTTTTTTTTTTTGGTTTTTTTTAAGAATTTTTTCACCCCCGTTTTTTTTTTTTGGTTTTTTTTTTTCCCCCCCCCCAGGAAATTTTTTAAAATTAAAAATTTGGTTTTTGGAAAGTAGTCCCCCCAAACCCCCCAATTTCCCCCCGTTTTTTAAAAGGCCCCCCCCCCGGTTTTTTGTAGAAAAAAGAAAAATTATGGAAAAGCCCCCCCCTTTGGACCCCCCCCCCCCCCCCCCCCCCCTTTTTTTTTTTTTTTTGGTTTTAAATAATTTTTTAAAAAGGTTTTTTTTTTTTTTTTTTTTTTGGGGAAGATGTTTTTGGCCCCCCCCCTTTACCCCCCCCAAATGAACCCATTGTTGAAAAATTTTGGTTGAAAAAAATATTTGACCCCCCCAATTTGCCCCGGTTTTTTTTTTTTAAATTTTATTATTTTTTTTTTTTTTTAAAAAAAAATTTTTTTTTTTTTTTTTTAAATTTTTAGAAGGGAAATTTTAAATATTTTGGGAGGTTTGGGAAAAATTCCAAAAAAAATTCAAAAATAACCCCCCCTTGAACCCTTAATGGCCCCCCCCCCACCCCCCCCCCAACCCCCGTTGGCCCCCCCCCCAAGAATAATTATTTTTTCCCCCCCCCCCTTTTTTTTTTTTTTTTATTTAAAATTTTTTTTAAAATTATTTCCCCCTCTCTCCTCCTCCCCTCTTCCCAATTTTTTTCCTAGTTTTTTCCCCCTTCATCCTCCCCCCAAAATCCCCCCCTCTCTTTCCGTTTTTCTCCAACCCCCCACCCCCCTCCTTTCCCCCCCTGCCCCCCCCCCCCCTTCTTTTCTCTCTCCCTTTTTTCCCCTTTTCCCTTTTCTTCCCCCCTCCCCCCCCTCTCTCCACCCCCCTTTTCCTCCAAATTTTTCCTTTTCACCCCCTTCCTTTTCTCTTCTTCTCACCCTCTTTTTTTCTTCATCCTTTTCCCCTTTCCTTTCAAATTTTTTTCCCCCCCTTTCCCCCTCCCTTTTTCTACCCCCCCCCTCCTCTCGTTTTCCCTCCCTCTTCCCCCCCTTTCCCCTTTTCCGCCCCCTTCTGGCCCCCCCCTTTTTTCTCTTCCCGAAACTCCCCTTTCCTTTTTTTCCCTTCCCCTCTCTCGCCATTTTTTTCATTTTTCTATTTTACTCACTTCTCCACCCCCTCCTCCCCCCCATCTCGGCTCTCTATTCCCCTTTACCCCCCCCCTCCCCTTTTTTGGTTTCACCCCCTTCTTTTCCTTCCCCTTCCCCCCCTCTTCCCCTCTCCCCCCTGGCCCCCTTCCCCCCCCCGCCCCCTCTTTTTCCTTTTTTCCCACCCCCCTCCCTCCCCCTCCCTTCCCCCAAATTTCCCCCCCTCCAATTTTTTTCCTTTCCCCTCCCCTCCCCCTCCCTCGGCCCCCCCCTTTTCTTCTCCTCCCTTTCTTCACTATTTTTCCCTTGTTTTTTTTCTCCCCCCCTTTTTCCCCTTTTCCTTTCTTCCCCCTTCCCCCCTTTTTCCCCCCCCCCCCCCTCTCTTACGCCCCCCCTTCCTCCCTCCACCCCCCCTTCCCTCTCTCCTTCCTCCCCACCCCCCCCTTTAACCCCCCTTTAGCCCCTTTTCCGTTTCCCCTCGTTTTTTCCTCTTTTTCCCCTCTCTTCTCCCCTCCTTCTCCCCCCTTTTTCCGGTTTCCTCCCCCTCCCCTCTCTCTGCCCCCCTTCCCCCTTTTCTTTTCTCTCTTTTTTTTTTTATTTTTTTTTTTTTGGTTTTTGTTTTTTTTTTGAGCCCCCCCCCCCCCCTTTTTTACCCCCCCCTTTTTTTTTTTTTTTTTTTTTTTTGTTCCCTCAAATCCTCAAAAATATGAAAAAAAATATTGGTGAAAACCCGGGATCATATAAACAACTGAAATGATAACTAAAGGGAATTTAAATTTAAAGCATCATTTTATTCAGGGAAAAACAGTCGACAGTTAGTTGGGGACGACACATGGTAACAAAGCCTCAAATGTAAACATCAACACAATTTAATCACATTTCCCCTTTTTTTTAAAAAACATATTAAATCCACGGGAAAATCGTATCCCCCCGTAATTTGGGGTCCAAAAATCCTTTAAAATAAAAAAATTAATCTTACTGGTTGGCAGGTCCCGCCAAAACACGGATTTCCGCCGAGCCCTGAAAAACCCCTCATAACATTTTTTTTACTTAAAAACTTTGCCAAATTTTTGGGCAAACAAAACGATTAAACCCCAAAAATTTTTTTGAAAACCCAAGCAGGCCCCCAATTTTTCCTCAACTTACAAAGTTATCTCCCGTTTTTAAATTTTCCTGATCCGGCGCAACTGCCACAAGGGGAGTCTGGGGAAATGTAAAAGAACAATCCTGATAAAATTTTTAAAAAAAATGAGGGGAAATCCAAAATGAATCTATCAAAACAAAGAATTTGTCAGAAGTGTTTTATAACAATAAAAATTAAGTTGTGTTCCTAGATTTGGGTTGGCCCAATTTAGGAAAGGGAAAAACTTCCCGAACTTTTAAAACAAACACAATGATGCCCCTTTTTTTAGTGCTGAAATCCAGAAAAAAAACTTTGTAGGGCACTTTTTTTTTCAGTTTAAACAGGTAATTGAAAAAAAAACTGAGGGTTTATAACAAAACTGAATTCCGGAAAATATACCGGAAAAAATTGGGAACCTTGCTAATATTTGTGCGGGGGCCTGAAAAGAAAAAAAAACCCAAACCCAAAAAAAACTTAAACAGTTCTTTTAGCACAAAATCCACTTTTAAAAAAATTTCCAAAAAGGGCTCTGACAACAGAAACCCTTAACATGTTAAAAAAGGGGAAAAAATGTAACTGTTAGTCGGGAAAAACAATTTTTTTTTTCAGACAGAGACAACGTTGTTAAAGGGCAGGTTTCTCATTTTAAAAACCTGAAAAAGGAAAAGAATGAAGTGAAGAGCCTTTTTTTCCAAAGGGCTCAACTATTCCGCTAAAATCAAAGAATACTCAAACCAAAGGGCCCTTTTTAATCCCCTAAGCAAGGTCATAAAACCCCAAGACCACATAAACTTTCCCCAGAGTAAAGCCACATGGGAAAAAAAAATTTTAATCTCTGAATTCCAAATGTTGGGGAACAAACCCTCCTGTAATAAAAATAAAAATAAAAATAAAAAAATAATAATTTAAAAAAATAAATAATAAAATAAAAATAAAAAATAATAATAATAATAATAATAATAAAAAAAAAATTAAAAATAATAATAATATGTGTTTCAATAGGTGGGAAAAAAAAGAATGGGTTAAAGAAATTTGGGCATTAAAAACCCCAGAAATCCAAACATTAAAAAAACCCATAATTAAAAAAGCAAACTATATCAAATAAGAAAATATACAATGGAATCCCTATAAAGGGAAAAACAACCAGAACCAAAAAGGATTGGGTTTGGGCTTTAAAACAAGGTTACTTTATCCCCTTTTCACTAAACACATTTGCGGGGTATGGTCTTGTGGTTTTGACACCCCGCTTTCAGATCAAAAAGGTTTTGGGTTTTGAGCCTCACTCGACGCATATTTGGCCCCGGAAAAAGGGGGCCCTTTTTTAAATCAAATCTCTCATCGTACTCAGGTGTAAAATGAGTACTGGACCATTAACAGCGTTGTCTATGCCTGAAAAAAAAATTGTAAAATAGCCTAACATGTCTCGTTCTACATGTTAAGTGTTGCTATTGGCCAGGGAGCCCTTGTAAAGTACTTTGAGCAATTTAGTGGATATTGCCCTATATAAAAGCTCAATTCTAGAAAAAAAAAAAATTTTTAATTTGATAAATAACAGACATTTGAGACCGACAAGAGGCATTGACTTAAAGCAGAGATGTGCTACTTGAATTTTCACAGTAATTTTCTTTCTCTTTTTTCTATACTTTTTATTTAAATATTATATGTGTCAGTGCATGACATAATAAGTCGGAAGATAAAAATTTTGGATTTGCATTTATTATTTTTTCTATTTCTGATAAAATATGCTCACCAGAGCATTTTAATCTTTATTTGAAGTAAAATTGGGTGATTTTTCATGAAAGTTATGGTCAGATGTATAAGCAATCGGAAAGGTATCCAGCAACTTTTCTCAAATTTCATACTTTTTTCAAGTTGACTAGCTGTAAAAAATATTTAGACGTGAAATTAAGCTTTGATATTTCCTGAAAATTTAATCATTTATGACAAGAACTCATTTTTGTATAAAAATTGACCTTCTAACTATACTTGGTAATAATCTAAGTTCAAACCTTTTCACCATCCGACTGATTATGTCTTCACTGTAAAATTATAATTCGAACTAAAATTCAAAGTTATTAGATTACAATTATGAATATCTGATAGAAGAGAAATATTAAAGACAACAAAAATTAAAGAGTCGTCCTTCAAAGCCAAGAGGCCCCAAGGAGCCGGAGTTTCTACCGGTATTCAATAGCGTGAAACAGACAATAGCAATTACTTGCTACCCTTTGATAGGACGTGGTCTATTGCAAAGTACTTTCTGCCAGAACTTACAAACCCAGCTACCCAATCACTGCTGGGTGGACAGGGGGTGGGTCAGAAAAAATCTCGACTGCACCGGGGATCGATTTTAGTCCCTTTGCGTGTAAAGTGAGTGCCCTACCAACTTAGTTATCGGGAACCCCCAAGCCAAACTTAGAAAAGAAAAATTGGGAATGTAAACTAAATCAGTGCTGAAGGTGACAATGTGGAAAAAAGGAGGAAAATGTTGAACGATTGACTTTTTAATTAACTCTCTCCTTACCGACAATTTCCAGTATGTTCCCAAAATGGCAGGCTTATCCAGCAGAAAAATGGATTTTTAAAACTCAAACAATCTCTCTACAAAACACTTATTGTTCTTATTAATTAAACAAAGATCATTCTTCAAAGTTTGCGATGTACAAGATAAATCTGAATAACAAAAAAAGTATATTGTGTCGTAAGAAATGTGACGATTTTGCTGTAGGTGGTAAGGAAAGGGTTAAGCCTCATTTTCTACTGCACGAACTCCCACTTTGGGAAACAATTGTGATGATAAGCTATTGATACTTACTCTAGCTAACTTCTGGAGAGTGGCAAACTGCGCTGTTTGAATTCACCGAACATCAAGTCGCTCACTGCCAGTAATTTGTTTCAGAGAATTGTCATTTTTTTAAAGGAGGAAATTCCTACTCAACATTTAAATCGTGGATTTCCGCGGATCGGAGGAAAACCCACCACACTGATATTTTTTATTTTTTTTTAACAACAAAAAAAAAAAAAAAAAATACTTGAGCTTTTATATAGCGTAATATCCACTACACATGCTCATATCACTTTACAAAGGGTGCCAGACCAACAGCAACACGTAACATGTAGGATGAGACATGATGCCAGTAAGGTGATATTACAATTTTTCAGACAGAAAAAAACAGTGTTTTCATCCAGATACTCATTTTACACCTGAGTACAGTGAAAGGGATGTGAGTAAAGAGCCTTTTCCAAGGACTTTAGCTTTTATATAGCGCAATATCCACTAAACTGCTCAAAGCGCTATACAAAGGGTCCCTGACCAACAGCAACACGTAACATGTAGAACGAGGCATGGCGCCTGTTAGGCGATATATTACAATTTTTCCAACAGAGACAACGTTATGACGCCCAGGTACTCATTTTACACCAGAGTACAGTGAGAGGATGTGAGTAAAGAGAGTTTTTCCAAGGACTCAACTATGCCCTGAGTGAGGCTCAAACACAGGACCTTCTGATCAGAAAGCGAGTGTAACACCACAAGACGACATAGCCACACACATATATATATAGAAATGAAAAGATCAATAACATTGCCACAGTACACATCTGCTATTCTCACCTGAATATTTTGTCTCGAGCTGAAGTGTGAGAGTTAAACTTTATTATGTCTTTGGAGAGCGTCATCTTCAGCCGATGATCAAACAAACAATTGGAGAAATCAAAACCCGAGAAATAATATTAAATTTCCTTATCGTCAGTCTTGATACAGATCTGAAGTTTATAGTGCCTGAATTATTCCACAATAAATCAAGATGTTTCATTGTCATGTTAGTGATTTGTCAATAACATCTCAGACATTGTAAACACCCACAGCCAATGTCACCATCAATGAGTTCTAAAATGAAACAATTAAAAAAAAAAAAAAAAAGAAATTCCAGTCCAGATTGGTGTTAATGGAAATGACAAAGGTAGACATCTAATCCTTTACAGCATAAGACCTATAGAGGCAGAGTTTATATCCCGTTCTATAATGTTAAACGGACAATGGCAATTTAAAGAATATAAAAAGAAAAAATTAAAAAGTGGCATCTTTCCTTATTTTCTTTGTGCTGAAAAGTTACTTAATTTTTTACTGATTTTGAATACAAATTCCCAGAGACATTTGTCTAGATCATTTGGCATCTATCCATGACATGGCATTTTGAACGAAATTTATCTGGCAAGGTACCTGTGACAGTCAAACTCTGAACTCATCATGACTATCGCTTTTGTAATAGAAATTGAAATGAAAGAAGAATTTTCTTTGTAAACAAGAAGTCTATATATTCATATTCAGAGTTAAAGAAAAGTTTTGTCCTTTGTCATTTTTCTTCACATATGAGGCTGGCTGAGAAAACCCGGGAAGATGCCGCAAGCTTCAATTCAAGATATGAGCCAAAATCGAAGATATAGATTTTTCACACATCATAACTTGGGTTCTAATAGACATAGAAAGAAAATTCAAAGTGGTAATAGTTGATGTCTACACCATGCATATATAACTCGATTTATGAAATTTGCGCATCTTTCCGGGTCTTCTCAGCCAGCCTACTATTTTAACCTACTCTGGCTCCGCGCCTCTGATCTCTATTTTTTTTAGTACCTTAAGAGAGGCCTTCCAAAGGAAGCACATTGTGCTGAGGGACACAACCAAACATTCCCTCAACTAACCCTAAGAAAAAATATAATCTAGAGTACCTTTATTTAACCCTAGGTCCTTTACCTATAACTAATCCTTTTTTTATTTTTTTTTATTTAAAAAATCCTCCGACCTCGAGCTTACCCTACTAATAGAAAAAAAAAAACATAGTACTGCTTTGCACTACCTTCCAATACTCCAATACTTTTAAAAAATATATATTTTTAAAAAATAGTCATATTCGGAAATTTTAAACTTTCACAAATCTAGAATCAAGTTTTTTAAAATGAGACTATCCATATAATGACAAAATGACAATCAAAAGATCCACGGTGAAAATACTAATTGAAAGAGATTCTATCTAGACCTGGGGAGCTTTCGGAAGGCTTCCCAATTCGTTACTGACTGTACTGTTACTGGTCAAAAAAAAATCATCTCTCTCTCTAGGAAGATTCCGAGAAATGCCTTTTCTTTTAATTTTAATTATAAACCAATGGCAAACACAACCTACCAAGACGTAGATGAGGTATTATTAGCTATCTACCTAAGCTGTAACTATAACTATAAAATATATCTATCTGGAACTAGAAAGCAAACCAAAACAAAACTTTGGACCCAATGTATTTTGTGCTTCGATCGAACTGCTAACTGTGACTCGACTGTGATGTGTTGTGTTGACAAGTTTAGTTTCGGTTGTGTTTCAGATGTGTTTTCAGTCCACCGGAAGAGATTTTACGGCACGGGCTGTTTGATCTAGCGCGAGAAATCGAGGTGGCCGGCTGCTTAGCACAGCGTAACTGTAATCCAGGTAGGGTGAGTTAGGGATTCGAGCTCTTTTCTAGGCATATTTCTTTCTTTCTTCCTTAATTTTTTTTTTTTTTTTTTTTTTTTTTTTTTTTTTTTTTTTTGTACTTCCTTAACAAAAAATTTCTTAATTTTCAACTTCAACACGTTGACACCATTCCTGGTGACTCGAGAAATTTGATTGACTTTTAACGTTTTTTATTTATTTACTTTTCTCACTTTTAAGTTTATTATTCTAATTTAGGACACAGTGAGACGTCAAAATTTTATTGCCTTGTGCACTTCTTGTACGTGGCAATATGAGTCCGAAGAAAAACGAAACAAAAACAACAACCACAACAACAACAAAGCAAAGAGAACAAAATAGAGAGAGAGAGAGAAAGAGAGAGAGAGAGAGAGAGAGATTAAGGACTGCTTTGTAGCTATTTGCACCCGCACGATTTAAAAAAATAATGTTGGCTCCTATTTTTATTTATAAGTTAAGGTTACGGGCTTGGGACACTTTTGGTTTATGCAATATCGGCGTGAGCCGCAGGGAAAACATTCTTTCAAGGACTTTGTTTTTGAAGGTCTGATGGCACTTATAATAGTTATAAAACATTGAGGTGATTTTAGGGATAGTAGAAAGGAAGTTATATAAGCACACGAGAAAAAAATTAATAAGGCAAACGGAAATGGTTCAAAAAGGGAACAGATGTAGATTCCAATAGCGGACCATCCGTGTACTTAGTTTGAGATCACCCAAAAGTCTCATCAGACACAAGCACATGATACAACTGAAACAGATAGACTCGATTACAAATCATTATACACACACAACAAAAAAATACAACCCTACATACAAAGAGGTGACTTACAAGGAGAGAAACCCCATACATAATCTCCAAAAACTAACTACACAAATAACTGCTTTCCTCTCAGCCAAGGTCTCCGATCAGGGCCAGAACAAGACCAAGTAATTTTATTCCAAGACAGGAGCAAAAACGTATAGGCGGGGGGGGGGGGGGGGAATGGGAAAATGGCAAGTGATCTCCCTGTTCATGATTGGGGGGGGGGGGGGGGTCAATTACCACTTGGGGACAAATTCGCCATTTAAAAGACCTACGTAGATAGCATATCATACACTCAAATGGGTGCAAATGCAAATTTATAAAAGCTAACATATGTACCGTTTCGTTCAAGATCCCAGGCCCAGGCTAAACAAAATGGTCCCGAAGAACTGTACACATAGAGGTGACAGTAAATGACATGGAATCCAAATGGTCTAGTATAGAGGGAAAAAGTGATAGTTTAGTCAGGATGTTGACCGATGAAGAGTCCACCGAGAGGGGGTGTGATTATGACGTTTTGTGGTCGTTTTAATGAAAGAGAAAAATGTACACAAAACATAAAAAATGCCTGCAATCTTGGGTCACAGGCACCTAAGAATAAAGCCTAAATATGTCACAGCAGCAGTCTACCCAATGTATGACCACTAGTGCTGGGTCGAGTTTGAAACGATCAAATCGAGCGGGTTTTCGATCGAGTCCTCTAAAATCGAGTCGGTTTCGGGCGGGTTTCGAGTCAGTGACGTCATCGAGCAGTGATTCGTTTGAAAAAAACAAAAACACGAGTAACTCGTTTGCCACAGGAAACTTCACATACCCCTCCCTCTCTTATGTCTGTGGCTGGCTTGACTGCAGCTGGTTATGATGGGGGCTGCCAGATGGCCAAGTTCAAAATTGGTTACTAAGAAACGCTTTTCTATTATTATTCATTTAAAAAAAAATCTTTTATTTAAAAAAAATGAAAAGATAAGTTTATCCAACTGTAGTCGATTGTTTTGTTAATCAAAACAAATGAGTTTTTCAAGGGAGTCAGAATGCTTGTGGTGTTTGGCTATTTGGGGTCTATTTGACTACTTGGGCAAGAAGAAATCTGGCTGTCTGGCAGCCTTGATTATGATCGTTCGTCGCATCACACACACATACACACACACACACACACACACACACACCCGCCATCAAACAGTTGTTGATAGTGAAGGGTTGAGACCCCCCCCCCCCCCCTCCCACCACCATCATCCCGCTGTCACCTTAACATTTCATATTTATGTCGCGCCAAAAGTTGTCGGCCGCCCCCACCTCCCATAATTTGTCACTGGTCGTCATCGCCTCTTGTGTGTGCGGGAAAGGTCGTGCCTTTCATTTCATTATTTGAAAAATAAATGAACAAGGATGGTGTGTTTTTATTAGGTAGGTAGATAATAATAATATTTAGCAGGTTCCACACCCAGACACCCACGGATTGCCCGGACACGATGATAACGATGCCGACGACAATGGATGACGATGATGATGATGATGATGATGATTCTCGTGTTTCTGTTTAAAAAATGAAATACTTTAGCAGGTTCCACCCCCACCCCCCACACGGATAGACCGGACCCGAAGATGATGATTGTGGTTTTGCTGGCTGTTACGGCTGTGATGAGGATGATAATAATGATGATGATGATGACGATGGCGCAGATGGTGATTATTTGTTCGGTCGCTCAGTGGTACGGTGTCTCTTGTCACAAAATCAAGCCTTGTCAATGGCCGGATGAGTGACAGTGATTGTTAAAAATTGTGATCCAGACGTTAAGTCCGTGTGTCAGGCACTTGACTCAGGTGTGAATGTATTCTTATCTTATAAGCAATGACGGGTATTGTAAAGAGCTTTAATACAAAAAGACTCCAAACAGCGATCGGTACCTACTGTACGAAATGGATGTATGGTCGATATGGCGTGCCGGAGGAATAAATTAAATTAAATATTGTGAAGTTCATTGAGCATGGTAAATCCTTGGAAATGCGCTTTGAACTAATACACCTGCTAGACAACTCCGATTCCAATATAAACGACTGATTAATATTCCCATATATAAACTATAGTTAGCTGAAAATCTTTCTTTGTCGGGACTCCAAAAGTATGGAACGAATTAGACAAAGAAATCAAAGGGTCTTTTAGGAGCACTGATTGATTTTAGATTGATTATTACATTGAAATGTGTTGATATTTATTTTATCCATTATTATTAGGGTGGTGGTGGTGGTGGTGGTGATGATGATGATCCCGCTGATATGATGGTGATGATAAATAAATTAAACATAATTCCCTTTATTCATCCCATAGGGGAGATTCGTCTTTCGGGTCTATTCTAAGGGAAGACTGGAATAACCCAAGCGATAGCCGCAGTGCAGCGCCGCAAATTTAGTTAGGGCAAGGTGACTTGCTCAAGACCACTCAGCGGCGGGTGATCGAACTCGGTACCTTTCGGGTGCCAACCAAAGACCGTACCGCTGCCCCTGATGATGATGATGATGATGATGATGATGATGATGATGATGATGATGATGATGATGATGGGAACTAACAAAGAATACACAGGCATCTAAAATTGAAACATTCCATATTCAAAGCTAATGTTTTACTTTAAAAAATTGAGCTTTACAATATCCACTAAATGTGATCAAAGCGCTTTGTAAAGGGGTCCCCGGTCAACAGCAACATTTAATATGAAGGACGGGACATGCCGCCTGTTAGGCGATATTACAATTTTTCAGACAAAGACAACGCTGTTAACGGCCAGGTACTCATTTTACACCTGAGTACGGTGAGAGAATGTGAGTAAAGAGCCTTGTCCAAAGACTCAACTATGCACCGAGCGCGAGGCTTGAACCCAGGACTTTCCGATCCCAAAGCGGGTGTCATACCACTAGACCATTATAATGCACGAGACCCATGGTCGACTAGAGTACTACCTATAGTTACGTCATGACTAGACCACATAGCCGCACTACTGTAGGAGTGTTCATTGATAGAGGGATGCGTGTGTGTCATAGAAATAGCCTTAGTGTGTGTGTGTGTGTGTGTGTGTGTGTGTGTATGTGTGTGTGTGTGTGTGTGTGATAGTCAAACTTTAGTAGGTTTAATGAAGTCTTGTCACACACGCGTGATACACCTATACGAATTTCCCTGCCACTGCCACCCAGACACACTAACATCTGACAAGGAGTGAGGGCTGTGGAAGAACCACAGACTACCGTGTGCAAACATTGGCGATTGGTATCGGATGGCAAACTGTGATCGTTTGAATTTGAAATGATTCGAAACACTCGTTACCCCTCCGCTCGCTCGAATCCTGATCGTCTCAAGCTCGTCTCACGTGTCAAGATCGTCTCAAGCTCACAACCCGCCTGATCGTTTTACGATCGAGTGATCGTTTTACTAACTCGCTCTTCCGGCATTGAGATCGAGCACTGACTCGTGGCTTGGCGCTCGGTCGTCGATCGAGTAAAAGCGATCAAATAACCCAACACTAATGATCACCAAGTATCAACACACACAGACATTGAGACTGGGTTTCTCGCTAAAAGGAGATAAATACTAAATGGTTATTCATACTCATATTTTATCAAGACTCAGAGTCAGAGAGACGATTTACAAGAATAAAAAAAAATTAAAAAAAATAAAAGTATCACTTCTCACAGACATGTCAAATGCTGGCAAAGTCATTTAACTATCTCTCTTCTACTATATGATTCCAGGCAGGGGGAGCCACATGGTCTCAATTCTGTTCCAGAACAAGAACATGGAAAGAATAAATGATAAAAGGGCGATGGGGAAGACAGCAAAGTAAAGGGCCAATCAACAACCACCCAAGACAGTCACCTTTCCCCTACCCTAAGGGGAATTCCACCCACAGTACTCCAGGACGAGGACAAAATCTCACAGCAATGTCTATTGGAATTAATTATCCCCCTATATTCAAGTGGCTGTTCATGAATTCGAGACCAGAATACAAAGATGCAACGAGTGAGATAAAATCAAAGTAACAATGAGGGAAAAGATTAAACAAATAGGTTGTATGTAGTTTAATTTCAGTCCAATATTTATTAAACGACCTTATTTCAAAAGGCAAGACAAAATGTAGTGAAAAGTGTATGGTAATAAAAAATAAACTATAATAATAATAATAATAATAATAATAATAATAATAATAATAATAATAATAATAATAATAATAATAATAATAATAATAATACGTAATAATAATGTTCAAACAGTCCATTCCAATTGCACTCAGATGTCAAGCCTGCAATTACCTGCTAACGCACCAAATGAAAATTTAAAGCAAAGGGAAACTAATTTGACAGAGAAAAGAAGTAGGTATAACATAGATCCACGAGAAAAGCAATGTCCTAGCAGCTAGACTGAAAGCTCCTTATTGGCAAATCAACTTTGCTATTCCGTCAAATAAACTGTTCTAACAAAAAAAAAAAAGAAAAAAGAAAAATAAAAAAAGACGTAGTACATGAACAAAGCAATATAAATAATAGTAAAGCTGCAGGAACTATCTTTCCTTGGCGATTGACGAACTGGTTGCAAACATTTGTAGTTGCCTATTTTGATCCTAAGACCCTCCGGATAATGCCGCTCATCATTCTTTATGAATTTATTTGCGTAGGATACAGTGCTGCCACCCGTTGCTTTTACCCACGTTTCACCTCTTCCTTTCCTTAGCTCGAGAACTTTCAGGAATTCATCTAATGTTTTAAACTGTCTTCCAACATACAAATCAAGCGAAGAACTCGAGGGTTCATGCGTCTGAGTAGCCATTGTTCAAATGATAGACAATGAACAATGGACTAGCTCTACAAGTACAAGACAAAGGACAGGAATGGTTTTGAAAGAAAGGATGTTGAAAGATGACAAAGTTAAGACTAGAGCGGGTGGGAGGGGGGGGGGGGGTGGATGAAGGCCTTAGGCCTAAGGCCTAAGGCCTCAAGGTACCGGCGTGCTCAAGGTCAGTGATCAATGTGAAAAGTGACCAAATAGAACCTTAGATGGGCAAACAATGCTAAAACTGATCTCTTTGGAAAACTCATCGGTTTTCATAATCACAAAAATTCTAATCGCCTAGGTAAAATTAAAAATAGATATAAATCTTAATTTAAATTAATTGTAGAAACAATATTCTCTATGTGGCCAATTTTGTTCAAATTGGCCAGGCCCATGGTCATCTGGCAGCAAGCTAAGAATCTCGTCAATAATTGATATATCGGTATCGAGAATTGAGATCTATTTCAGGAGCCGGATTTCGAACAACTCTCAATCAAGACTTCCCGAGAGTAAATAAAACGCTGTAAATGATATTATTAAGCCGTTGAATTGCCATAAATTATATGCCTGTCCATTTCTGATGATGTCTATAATAGGGTCAATATCAATGTCTTCATTATAGAGCAGTAAAGTTAGGTGCCCCAAACGTAAACAAAGGTCGAGAAGCACGTGGCAAACCACATGTTCCTGTCTTGACAGCTCACGTTCCAATGTAAATAATAGAAAAAAAATAACCTTTAAAATTTGGCTGTTAGGTGGCAAAAGAAACACATATTCATAAATACTCGATCATGCATCAAATAATGTCCAGATATGGATATTTTATGGAACAAAAGGTAAAATTTTCTAAAATTTATCAAAAGTTACAGTCTATCTATTTTTAGACCAGAGCAAATTATTGCGCTGGTGTGAACAAAACGAGAATTATTCGGAGCCTGATTTTCATAATAATTTAGCCTTATATTATTATTTCTGCAACTGTTAGATTTTATGTAAACATATTTTCAATACTGAAAGTGTATTGCCTACAACTCAAACTACAAAATTGGGAGACCTATATTGTGCGTAAATTATTCCGGTCCCTAACGGAAATCACTAGCAACTTGTTATTGTTTACGTTTGGGGCACCTAACTTTAAAAAAATTTTATTCTCTATTGTCTTCTGGCACTTTTCTACTCACTTCATATCTTGTTGTTACCAACATAAGTGCCTGCTCCACTCACTTTTCTGAATTAAAAATTCACCCCATACACCGGAGCATACTCAATGTCTCAATCGTTTCTATGTTATATGTTTGTGATGAGAATATTGGCTATTAAGCTTAACTGCTGGTCAAAATTACTTCGCGATGGTGGCGAACGAATCGGCGATCTCAAGAAGTGGGTGAGAGAGGGATCTAGAAATGACTTTGGGTTTGAAACGAATATTTTTGTGTTCGTGGATAGCTCACACGGTAGAGCCACGCTCTCACCTGCCAGGCGGAGTTGTCGTACCAATAAGGTCGCAGGTTCAAACCCCACCACCGCCGCGAAAAAAAATTTTTTTATTCTCTATTGTCTTCTGGCACTTTTCTACTCACTTCATATCTTGTTGTTACCAACATAAGTGCCTGCTCCACTCACTTTTCTGAATTAAAAATTCACCCCATACACCGGAGCATACTCAATGTCTCAATCGTTTTTATGTTATATGTTTGTGATGAGAATATTGGCTATTAAGCTTAACTGCTGGTCAAAATTACTTCGCGATGGTGGCGAACGAATCGGCGATCTCAAGAAGTGGGTGAGAGAGGGATCTAGAAATGACTTTGGGTTTGAAACGAATATTTTTGTGTTCGTGGATAGCTCACACGGTAGAGCCACGCTCTCACCTGCCAGGCGGAGTTGTCGTACTAATAAGGTCGCAGGTTCAAACCCCACCACCGCCGCGAAAAAAATTTTTATTCTCTATTGTCTTCTGGCACTTTTCTACTCACTTCATATCTTGTTGTTACCAACATAAGTGCCTGCTCCACTCACTTTTCTGAATTAAAAATTCACCCCATACACCGGAGCATACTCAATGTCTCAATCGTTTCTATGTTATATGTTTGTGATGAGAATATTGGCTATTAAGCTTAACTGCTGGTCAAAATTACTTCGCGATGGTGGCGAACGAATCGGCGATCTCAAGAAGTGGGTGAGAGAGGGATCTAGAAATGACTTTGGGTTTGAAACGAATATTTTTGTGTTCGTGGATAGCTCACACGGTAGAGCCACGCTCTCACCTGCCAGGCGGAGTTGTCGTACCAATAAGGTCGCAGGTTCAAACCCCACCACCGCCGCGAAAAAAATTTTTATTCTCTATTGTCTTCTGGCACTTTTCTACTCACTTCATATCTTGTGGGCACCTAACTTTACTGCTCTATCGATTAAGGTATCAATTATATACGATATTTGGTCCTTTTTAAGATTTTTATTTCCGGTACGGCTGTGTAGTCAGTCCACCGGAAGAGATTTTACGGCACGGGCTGTTTGACCTAGCGCGAGAATTCGAGGTGGCCGGCTGTTTAGCACAGCGTAACTGTAATCCAGGTGGGGTGAGTTAGGGATTCGAGCTCTTTTCTAGGCATATTTTCTTTCTTTCTTCCTTAATTTTTTTTTTTTTTTTTTTTTTTTTTTTTTTTTTTTTTTTTTTTTTGTACTTCCTTAACAAAAAATTTCTTAATTTTCAACTTCAACACGTTGACACCATTCCTGGTGACTCGAGAAGTTTGATTGACTTTTAACATTTTTTATTTATTTACTTTTCTCACTTTTAAGTTTATTATTCTAATTTAGGACACAGTGAGACGTCAAAATTTATTGCCTTGTGCATTTCTTGTACGTGGCAATATGAGTCCGGAGAAAAACGAAATAAAAACAACAACAACAAAAAAGGAAAGAGAACAAAATTTTATAGTCATAGGGTCTTGAATATGTTTAAGGGAGCGGAACATCAGAAAGAGAGAGAGAGGGAGAGAGAGAGAGAGAGAGAGAGAGAGAGAGAGAGAGAGAGAGATTAAGGACTGATTTGTAGCTACTTGCACCCGCACGATTAAAAAAAAAAATTTGGCTCCTATTTTTATTTATAAGTTAAGATTACGGGCTTGGGACACTTTTGGTTTATGCAATATCGGCGTGAGCCGCAGGGGAAATGAGATCAACATTCTTTCAAGGACTTTGTTTTTGAAGGTTTGATGGCACTTATAATAGTTATAAAACATTGAGGTCCTTTTAGGGATAGTAGGAAGGAAGTTATATTAGCACACGAGAAAAAATTAATAAGGCAAACGGAAATGGTTCAAAAAGGGAACAGATGTAGATTCCAATAGCGGACCATCCGTGTACTTAGTTTGAGATCACCCAAAAGTCTCACCAGACACAAGCACATGATACAACTGAAACAGATAGACTCGATTACAAATCATTATACACACACAACAAAAAATACAACCCTACATAAATTACAGAACAAAGAGGTGACTTACAAGGAGAGAAACCCCATAATCTCCAAAAACTAACTACACAAATAACTGTTTTCCTCTCAGCCAAGGTCTCCGATCAGGACCAGAACAAAACCAAGTAATTTTATTCCAAGACAGGAGCAAAAACGTATAGGGGTGGTGGGGGGGGGGAATGGGAAAAAATGGCAAGTGATCTCCCTGTTCATGATTTGGGAGGGGGGGGGGGGGGGGGGGGGGGGGGGG